>NW_027556748.1:0-57199 GCF_964204865.1 Styela clava
CGGTTTTTCACTGTTTTTAAGCGTTTCAGCGGGGTTATTGGTGTTTTTTGACTGTTTTTCACTGTTTTTAAGCGTTTTAGCAGAGTTATTGGTGTTTTTTGACGGTTTTTCACTGTTTTTAAGCGTTTCAGCTGGGTTATAGGTGTTTTTTGACGGTTTTTCACTGTTTTTAAGCGTTTTAGCAGGATTATTGGTGTTTTTTGACGGTTTTTCACTGTTTTTAAGCGTTTCAGCAGGGTTATTGGTGTTTTTTGACGGTTTTTCACTGTTTTTAAGCGTTTCAGCAGGGTTATAGGTGTTTTTTGACGGTTTTTCACTGTTTTTAAGCGTTTTAGCAGGGTTATTGGTGTTTTTTGACGGTTTTTCAATGTTTTTAAGCGTTTTAGCAGGGTTATTGGTGTTTTTTGACGTTTTTTCACTGTTTTTAAAAGTTTTAGCAGGGTTATTGGTGTTTTTTGACGGTTTTTCACTGTTTTTAAGCGTTTTAGCAGGGTTATTGGTGTTTTTTGACGGTTTTTCACTGTTTTTAAGCGTTTTAGCAGGGTTATTGGTGTTTTTTGACGGTTTTTCACTGTTTTTAAGCGTTTCAGCAGGGTTATTGGTGTTTTTTGACGGTTTTTCACTGTTTTTAAGCGTTTTAGCAGGGTTATTGGTGTTTTTTGACGGTTTTTCACTGTTTTTAAGCGTTTCAGCAGGGTTATTGGTGTTTTTTGACGGTTTTCACTGTTTTTAAGCGTTTCAGCAGGGTTATTGGTGTTTTTTGACGGTTTTTCACTGTTTTTAAGCGTTTTAGCAGGGTTATTGGTGTTTTTTGACGGTTTTTCACTGTTTTTAAGCGTTTTAGCAGGGTTATTGGTGTTTTTTGACGGTTTTTCACTGTTTTTAAGCGTTTTAGCAGGATTATTGGTGTTTTTTGACGGTTTTTCACTGTTTTTAAGCGTTTTAGCAGGGTTATTGGTGTTTTATGACGGTTTTTCACTGTTTTTAAGCGTTTTAGCAGGGTTATTGGTGTTTTTTGACGGTTTTTCACTGTTTTTAAGCGTTTTAGCAGGGTTATTGGTGTTTTTTTACGGTTTTTCATTGTTTTTAAGCGTTTTAGCAGGGTTATAGGTGTTTTTTGACGGTTTTTCACTGTTTTTAAGCGTTTCAGCAGGGTTATTGGTGTTTTTTGACGGTTTTTCACTGTTTTTTGGCGTTTCAGCAGGGTTATTGGTGTTTTTTGACTATTTTTCACTGTTTTTAAGCGTTTTAGCAGGGTTATTGGTGTTTTTTGACGGGTTTTCACTGTTTTTAAGTGTTTTAGCAGGGTTATTGGTGTTTTTTGACGGTTTTTCACTGTTTTTAAGCGTTTTAGCAGGGTTATTGGTGTTTTTTGACGGTTTTTCACTGTTTTTAAGCGTTTTAGCAGGGTTATAGGTGTTTTTTGACGGTTTTTCACTGTTTTTAAGCGTTTCAGAAGGGTTATTGGTGTTTTTTGACGGTTTTTCGCTGTTTTTAAGCGTTTTAGCAGGGTTATTGGTGTTTTTTGACGGTTTTTCACTGTTTTTAAGCGTTTCAGCAGGGTTATTGGTGTTTTTTGACGGTTTTTCACTGTTTTTAAGCGTTTTAGCAGGGTTATTGGTGTTTTTTGACGGTTTTTCACTGTTTTTAAGCGTTTTAGCAGGGTTATAGGTGTTTTTTGACGGTTTTTCACTGTTTTTAAGCGTTTCAGCGGGGTTATTCGTGTTTTTTGACGGTTTTTCACTGTTTTTAAGCGTTTTAGCAGGGTTATTGGTGTTTTTTGACGGTTTTTCACTGTTTTAAAGCGTTTTAGCGGGGTTATTGGTGTTTTTTGACGGTTTTTCTCTGTTTTTGAGCGTTTTAGCAGGGTTATTGGTGTTTTTTGACGGTTTTTCACTGTTTTTAAGCGTTTTAGCAGGGTTATAGGTGTTTTTTGACGGTTTTTCACTGTTTTAAAGCGTTTCAGCAGGGTTATTGGTGTTTTTTGACGGTTTTTCACTGTTTTTAAGCGTTTTAGCAGGGTTATTGGTGTTTTTTGACGGTTTTTCACTGTTTTTAAGCGTTTTAGCAGGGTTATTGCTGTTTTTTGACGGTTTTTCACTGTTTTTAAGCGTTTCAGCGGGGTTATTGGTGTTTTTTGACTGTTTTTCACTGTTTTTAAGCGTTTTAGCAGAGTTATTGGTGTTTTTTGACGGTTTTTCACTGTTTTTAAGCGTTTCAGCAGGGTTATAGGTGTTTTTTGACGGTTTTTCACTGTTTTTAAGCGTTTTAGCAGGATTATTGGTGTTTTTTGACGGTTTTTCACTGTTTTTAAGCGTTTTAGCAAGGTTATTGGTGTTTTTTGACGGTTTTTCACTGTTTTTAAGCGTTTTAGCAGGGTTATAGGTGTTTTTTGACGGTTTTTCACTGTTTTTAAGCGTTTCAGCGGGGTTATTGGTGTTTTTTGACGGTTTTTCACTGTTTTTAAGCGTTTTAGCAGGGTTATTGGTGTTTTTTGACGGTTTTTCACTGTTTTTAAGCGTTTTAGCAGGGTTATTGGTGTTTTTTGACGGTTTTTCACTGTTTTTAAGCGTTTTAGCAGGGTTATTGCTGTTTTTTGACGGTTTTTCACTGTTTTTAGGCGTTTTAGCAGGGTTATAGGTGTTTTTTGACGGTTTTTCACTGTTTTTAAGCGTTTTAGCTGGGTTATTGGTGTTTTTTGACGGTTTTTCACTGTTTTTAAGCGTTTCAGCAGGGTTATTGGTGTTTTTTGACGGTTTTTCACTGTTTTTAAGCGTTTTAGCAGGGTTATTGGTGTTTTTTGACGGTTTTCACTGTTTTTAAGCGTTTTAGCAGGATTATTGGTGTTTTTTGACGGTTTTTCACTGTTTTTAAGCGTTTTAGCAGGGTTATTGGTGTTTTATGACGGTTTTTCACTGTTTTTAAGCGTTTTAGCAGGGTTATTGGTGTTTTTTGACGGTTTTTCACTGTTTTTAAGCGTTTTAGCAGGGTTATTGGTGTTTTTTGACGGTTTTTCACTGTTTTTAAGCGTTTTAGCAGGGTTATAGGTGTTTTTTGACGGTTTTTCACTGTTTTTAAGCGTTTCAGCAGGGTTATTGGTGTTTTTTGACTATTTTTCACTGTTTTTAAGCGTTTTAGCAGGGTTATTGGTGTTTTTTGACGGGTTTTCACTGTTTTTAAGTGTTTTAGCAGGGTTATTGGTGTTTTTTGACGGTTTTTCACTGTTTTTAAGCGTTTCAGCAGGGTTATTGGTGTTTTTTGACTATTTTTCACTGTTTTTAAGCGTTTTAGCAGGGTTATTGGTGTTTTTTGACGGGTTTTCACTGTTTTTAAGTGTTTTAGCAGGGTTATTGGTGTTTTTTGACGGTTTTTCACTGTTTTTAAGCGTTTTAGCAGGGTTATTGGTGTTTTTTGACGGTTTTTCACTGTTTTTAAGCGTTTTAGCAGGGTTATAGGTGTTTTTTGACGGTTTTTCACTGTTTTTAAGCGTTTCAGCAGGGTTATTGGTGTTTTTTGACGGTTTTTCACTGTTTTTAAGCGTTTCAGCAGGGTTATTGGTGTTTTTTGACGGTTTTTCACTGTTTTTAAGCGTTTCAGCAGGGTTATTGGTGTTTTTTGACGGTTTTTCACTGTTTTTAAGCGTTTTAGCAGGGTTATTGGTGTTTTTTGACGGTTTTTCACTGTTTTTAAGCGTTTTAGCAGGGTTATAGGTGTTTTTTGACGGTTTTTCACTGTTTTTAAGCGTTTCAGCGGGGTTATTCGTGTTTTTTGACGGTTTTTCACTGTTTTTAAGCGTTTTAGCATGGTTATTGGTGTTTTTTGACTGTTTTTCACTGTTTTTAAGCGTTTTAGCAGGGTTATTGGTGTTTTTTGACGGTTTTTCACTGTTTTAAAGCGTTTTAGCGGGGTTATTGGTGTTTTTTGACGGTTTTTCTCTGTTTTTGAGCGTTTTAGCAGGGTTATTGGTGTTTTTTGACGGTTTTTCACTGTTTTTAAGCGTTTTAGCAGGGTTATAGGTGTTTTTTGACGGTTTTTCACTGTTTTAAAGCGTTTCAGCAGGGTTATTGGTGTTTTTTGACGGTTTTTCACTGTTTTTAAGCGTTTTAGCAGGGTTATTGGTGTTTTTTGACGGTTTTTCACTGTTTTTAAGCGTTTTAGCAGGGTTATTGCTGTTTTTTGACGGTTTTTCACTGTTTTTAAGCGTTTCAGCGGGGTTATTGGTGTTTTTTGACTGTTTTTCACTGTTTTTAAGCGTTTTAGCAGAGTTATTGGTGTTTTTTGACGGTTTTTCACTGTTTTTAAGCGTTTCAGCAGGGTTATAGGTGTTTTTTGACGGTTTTTCACTGTTTTTAAGCGTTTTAGCAGGATTATTGGTGTTTTTTGACGGTTTTTCACTGTTTTTAAGCGTTTTAGCAGGGTTATTGGTGTTTTTTGACGGTTTTTCACTGTTTTTAAGCGTTTTAGCAGGGTTATAGGTGTTTTTTGACGGTTTTTCACTGTTTTTAAGCGTTTCAGCGGGGTTATTGGTGTTTTTTGACGGTTTTTCACTGTTTTTAAGCGTTTTAGCAGGGTTATTGGTGTTTTTTGACGGTTTTTCACTGTTTTTAAGCGTTTTAGCAGGGTTATTGGTGTTTTTTGACGGTTTTTCACTGTTTTTAAGCGTTTTAGCAGGGTTATTGCTGTTTTTTGACGGTTTTTCACTGTTTTTAGGCGTTTTAGCAGGGTTATAGGTGTTTTTTGACGGTTTTTCACTGTTTTTAAGCGTTTTAGCTGGGTTATTGGTGTTTTTTGACGGTTTTTCACTGTTTTTAAGCGTTTCAGCAGGGTTATTGGTGTTTTTTGACGGTTTTTCACTGTTTTTAAGCGTTTTAGCAGGATTATTGGTGTTTTTTGACGGTTTTTCACTGTTTTTAAGCGTTTTAGCAGGGTTATTGGTGTTTTTTGACGGTTTTTCACTGTTTTTAAGCGTTTTAGCAGGGTTATTGGTGTTTTTTGACGGTTTTTCACTGTTTTTTAGCGTTTTAGCAGGGTTATAGGTGTTTTTTGACGGTTTTTCACTGTTTTTAAGCGTTTCAGCGGGGTTATTGGTGTTTTTTGACGGTTTTTCACTGTTTTTAAGCGTTTTAGCAGGGTTATTGGTGTTTTTTGACGGTTTTTCACTGTTTTTAAGCGTTTTAGCAGGGTTATTGGTGTTTTTTGACGGTTTTTCACTGTTTTTAAGCGTTTTAGCAGGGTTATTGCTGTTTTTTGACGGTTTTTCACTGTTTTTAAGCGTTTTAGCAGGGTTATAGGTGTTTTTTGACGGTTTTTCACTGTTTTTAAGCGTTTTAGCTGGGTTATTGGTGTTTTTTGACGGTTTTTCACTGTTTTTAAGCGTTTCAGCAGGGTTATTGGTGTTTTTTGACGGTTTTTCACTGTTTTTAAGCGTTTTAGCAGGATTATTGGTGTTTTTTGACGGTTTTTCACTGTTTTTAAGCGTTTTAGCAGGGTTATTGGTGTTTTTTGACGGTTTTTCACTGTTTTTAAGCGTTTTAGCAGGGTTATTGGTGTTTTTTGACGGTTTTTCACTGTTTTTTAGCGTTTTAGCAGAGTTATAGGTGTTTTTTGACGGTTTTTCACTGTTTTTAAGCGTTTCAGCGGGGTTATTGGTGTTTTTTGACGGTTTTTCACTGTTTTTAAGCGTTTTAGCAGGGTTATTGGTGTTTTTTGACGGTTTTTCACTGTTTTTAAGCGTTTTAGCAGGGTTATTGGTGTTTTTTGACGGTTTTTCACTGTTTTTAAGCGTTTTAGCAGGGTTATTGGTGTTTTTTGACGTTTTTTCACTGTTTTTAAGCGTTTTAGCAGGGTTATTGCTGTTTTTTGACGGTTTTTCACTGTTTTTAAGCGTTTCAGCGGGGTTATTGGTGTTTTTTGACTGTTTTTCACTGTTTTTAAGCGTTTTAGCAGAGTTATTGGTGTTTTTTGACGGTTTTTCACTGTTTTTAAGCGTTTCAGCAGGGTTATAGGTGTTTTTTGACGGTTTTCCACTGTTTTTAAGCGTTTTAGCAGGGTTATTGGTGTTTTTTGACGGTTTTTCACTGTTTTTAAGCGTTTTAGCAGGGTTATTGGTGTTTTTTGACGGTTTTTCACTGTTTTTTAGCGTTTTAGCAGGGTTATAGGTGTTTTTTGACGGTTTTTCACTGTTTTTAAGCGTTTCAGCGGGGTTATTGGTGTTTTTTGACGGTTTTTTACTGTTTTTAAGCGTTTTAGCAGGGTTATTGGTGTTTTTTGACGGTTTTTCACTGTTTTTAAGCGTTTTAGCAGGGTTATTGGTGTTTTTTGACGGTTTTTCACTGTTTTTAAGCGTTTTAGCAGGGTTATTGCTGTTTTTTGACGGTTTTTCACTGTTTTTAAGCGTTTTAGCAGGGTTATAGGTGTTTTTTGACGGTTTTTCACTGTTTTTAAGCGTTTTAGCTGGGTTATTGGTGTTTTTTGACGGTTTTTCACTGTTTTTAAGCGTTTCAGCAGGGTTATTGGTGTTTTTTGACGGTTTTTCACTGTTTTTAAGCGTTTCAGCAGGGTTATTCGTGTTTTTTGACGGTTTTTCACTGTTTTTAAGCGTTTCAGCAGGGTTATTGGTGTTTTTTGACGGTTTTTCACTGTTTTTAAGCGTTTCAGCAGGGTTATAGGTGTTTTTTGACGGTTTTTCACTGTTTTTAAGCGTTTTAGCAGGGTTATTGGTGTTTTTTGACGGTTTTTCACTGTTTTTAAGCGTTTTAGCAGGGTTATTGGTGTTTTTTGACGTTTTTTCACTGTTTTTAAGCGTTTTAGCAGGGTTATTGGTGTTTTTTGACGTTTTTTCACTGTTTTTAAGCGTTTTAGCAGGGTTATTGGTGTTTTTTGACGGTTTTTCACTGTTTTTAAGCGTTTTAGCAGGGTTATTGGTGTTTTTTGACGGTTTTTCACTGTTTTTAAGCGTTTTAGCAGGGTTATTGGTGTTTTTTGACGGTTTTTCACTGTTTTTAAGCGTTTCAGCAGGGTTATTGGTGTTTTTTGACGGTTTTTCACTGTTTTTAAGCGTTTTAGCAGGGTTATTGGTGTTTTTTGACGGTTTTTCACTGTTTTTAAGCGTTTCAGCAGGGTTATTGGTGTTTTTTGACGGTTTTTCACTGTTTTTAAGCGTTTCAGCAGGGTTATTGGTGTTTTTTGACGGTTTTTCACTGTTTTTAAGCGTTTTAGCAGGGTTATTGGTGTTTTTTGACGGTTTTTCACTGTTTTTAAGCGTTTTAGCAGGGTTATTGGTGTTTTTTGACGGTTTTTCACTGTTTTTAAGCGTTTTAGCAGGATTATTGGTGTTTTTTGACGGTTTTTCACTGTTTTTAAGCGTTTTAGCAGGATTATTGGTGTTTTTTGACGGTTTTTCACTGTTTTTAAGCGTTTTAGCAGGGTTATTGGTGTTTTTTGACGGTTTTTCACTGTTTTTAAGCGTTTTAGCAGGATTATTGGTGTTTTTTGACGGTTTTTCACTGTTTTTAAGCGTTTTAGCAGGGTTATTGGTGTTTTATGACGGTTTTTCACTGTTTTTAAGCGTTTTAACAGGGTTATTGGTGTTTTTTGACGGTTTTTCACTGTTTTTAAGCGTTTTAGCAGGGTTATTGGTGTTTTTTGACGGTTTTTCACTGTTTTTAAGCGTTTTAGCAGGGTTATAGGTGTTTTTTGACGGTTTTTCACTGTTTTTAAGCGTTTCAGCAGGGTTATTGGTGTTTTTTGACGGTTTTTCACTGTTTTTAAGCGTTTCAGCAGGGTTATTGGTGTTTTTTGACTATTTTTCACTGTTTTTAAGCGTTTTAGCAGGGTTATTGGTGTTTTTTGACGGGTTTTCACTGTTTTTAAGTGTTTTAGCAGGGTTATTGGTGTTTTTTGACGGTTTTTCACTGTTTTTAAGCGTTTTAGCAGGGTTATTGGTGTTTTTTGACGGTTTTTCACTGTTTTTAAGCGTTTTAGCAGGGTTATAGGTGTTTTTTGACGGTTTTTCACTGTTTTTAAGCGTTTCAGCAGGGTTATTGGTGTTTTTTGACGGTTTTTCACTGTTTTTAAGCGTTTCAGCAGGGTTATTGGTGTTTTTTGACGGTTTTTCACTGTTTTTAAGCGTTTCAGCAGGGTTATTGGTGTTTTTTGACGGTTTTTCACTGTTTTTAAGCGTTTTAGCAGGGTTATAGGTGTTTTTTGACGGTTTTTCACTGTTTTTAAGCGTTTCAGCGGGGTTATTCGTGTTTTTTGACGGTTTTTCACTGTTTTTAAGCGTTTTAGCAGGGTTATTGGTGTTTTTTGACTGTTTTTCACTGTTTTTAAGCGTTTTAGCAGGGTTATTGGTGTTTTTTGACGGTTTTTCACTGTTTTAAAGCGTTTTAGCGGGGTTATTGGTGTTTTTTGACGGTTTTTCTCTGTTTTTGAGCGTTTTAGCAGGGTTATTGGTGTTTTTTGACGGTTTTTCACTGTTTTTAAGCGTTTTAGCAGGGTTATAGGTGTTTTTTGACGGTTTTTCACTGTTTTAAAGCGTTTCAGCAGGGTTATTGGTGTTTTTTGACGGTTTTTCACTGTTTTTAAGCGTTTTAGCAGGGTTATTGGTGTTTTTTGACGGTTTTTCACTGTTTTTAAGCGTTTTAGCAGGGTTATTGCTGTTTTTTGACGGTTTTTCACTGTTTTTAAGCGTTTCAGCGGGGTTATTGGTGTTTTTTGACTGTTTTTCACTGTTTTTAAGCGTTTTAGCAGAGTTATTGGTGTTTTTTGACGGTTTTTCACTGTTTTTAAGCGTTTCAGCAGGGTTATAGGTGTTTTTTGACGGTTTTTCACTGTTTTTAAGCGTTTTAGCAGGATTATTGGTGTTTTTTGACGGTTTTTCACTGTTTTTAAGCGTTTTAGCAGGGTTATTGGTGTTTTTTGACGGTTTTTCACTGTTTTTAAGCGTTTTAGCAGGGTTATAGGTGTTTTTTGACGGTTTTTCACTGTTTTTAAGCGTTTCAGCGGGGTTATTGGTGTTTTTTGACGGTTTTTCACTGTTTTTAAGCGTTTTAGCAGGGTTATTGGTGTTTTTTGACGGTTTTTCACTGTTTTTAAGCGTTTTAGCAGGGTTATTGGTGTTTTTTGACGGTTTTTCACTGTTTTTAAGCGTTTTAGCAGGGTTATTGCTGTTTTTTGACGGTTTTTCACTGTTTTTAGGCGTTTTAGCAGGGTTATAGGTGTTTTTTGACGGTTTTTCACTGTTTTTAAGCGTTTTAGCTGGGTTATTGGTGTTTTTTGACGGTTTTTCACTGTTTTTAAGCGTTTCAGCAGGGTTATTGGTGTTTTTTGACGGTTTTTCACTGTTTTTAAGCGTTTTAGCAGGATTATTGGTGTTTTTTGACGGTTTTTCACTGTTTTTAAGCGTTTTAGCAGGGTTATTGGTGTTTTTTGACGGTTTTTCACTGTTTTTAAGCGTTTTAGCAGGGTTATTGGTGTTTTTTGACGGTTTTTCACTGTTTTTTAGCGTTTTAGCAGGGTTATAGGTGTTTTTTGACGGTTTTTCACTGTTTTTAAGCGTTTCAGCGGGGTTATTGGTGTTTTTTGACGGTTTTTCACTGTTTTTAAGCGTTTTAGCAGGGTTATTGGTGTTTTTTGACGGTTTTTCACTGTTTTTAAGCGTTTTAGCAGGGTTATTGGTGTTTTTTGACGGTTTTTCACTGTTTTTAAGCGTTTTAGCAGGGTTATTGCTGTTTTTTGACGGTTTTTCACTGTTTTTAAGCGTTTTAGCAGGGTTATAGGTGTTTTTTGACGGTTTTTCACTGTTTTTAAGCGTTTTAGCTGGGTTATTGGTGTTTTTTGACGGTTTTTCACTGTTTTTAAGCGTTTCAGCAGGGTTATTGGTGTTTTTTGACGGTTTTTCACTGTTTTTAAGCGTTTTAGCAGGATTATTGGTGTTTTTTGACGGTTTTTCACTGTTTTTAAGCGTTTTAGCAGGGTTATTGGTGTTTTTTGACGGTTTTTCACTGTTTTTAAGCGTTTTAGCAGGGTTATTGGTGTTTTTTGACGGTTTTTCACTGTTTTTTAGCGTTTTAGCAGAGTTATAGGTGTTTTTTGACGGTTTTTCACTGTTTTTAAGCGTTTCAGCGGGGTTATTGGTGTTTTTTGACGGTTTTTCACTGTTTTTAAGCGTTTTAGCAGGGTTATTGGTGTTTTTTGACGGTTTTTCACTGTTTTTAAGCGTTTTAGCAGGGTTATTGGTGTTTTTTGACGGTTTTTCACTGTTTTTAAGCGTTTTAGCAGGGTTATTGGTGTTTTTTGACGTTTTTTCACTGTTTTTAAGCGTTTTAGCAGGGTTATTGCTGTTTTTTGACGGTTTTTCACTGTTTTTAAGCGTTTCAGCGGGGTTATTGGTGTTTTTTGACTGTTTTTCACTGTTTTTAAGCGTTTTAGCAGAGTTATTGGTGTTTTTTGACGGTTTTTCACTGTTTTTAAGCGTTTCAGCAGGGTTATAGGTGTTTTTTGACGGTTTTCCACTGTTTTTAAGCGTTTTAGCAGGGTTATTGGTGTTTTTTGACGGTTTTTCACTGTTTTTAAGCGTTTTAGCAGGGTTATTGGTGTTTTTTGACGGTTTTTCACTGTTTTTTTGCGTTTTAGCAGGGTTATAGGTGTTTTTTGACGGTTTTTCACTGTTTTTAAGCGTTTCAGCGGGGTTATTGGTGTTTTTTGACGGTTTTTTACTGTTTTTAAGCGTTTTAGCAGGGTTATTGGTGTTTTTTGACGGTTTTTCACTGTTTTTAAGCGTTTTAGCAGGGTTATTGGTGTTTTTTGACGGTTTTTCACTGTTTTTAAGCGTTTTAGCAGGGTTATTGCTGTTTTTTGACGGTTTTTCACTGTTTTTAAGCGTTTTAGCAGGGTTATAGGTGTTTTTTGACGGTTTTTCACTGTTTTTAAGCGTTTTAGCTGGGTTATTGGTGTTTTTTGACGGTTTTTCACTGTTTTTAAGCGTTTCAGCAGGGTTATTGGTGTTTTTTGACGGTTTTTCACTGTTTTTAAGCGTTTCAGCAGGGTTATTCGTGTTTTTTGACGGTTTTTCACTGTTTTTAAGCGTTTCAGCAGGGTTATTGGTGTTTTTTGACGGTTTTTCACTGTTTTTAAGCGTTTCAGCAGGGTTATAGGTGTTTTTTGACGGTTTTTCACTGTTTTTAAGCGTTTTAGCAGGGTTATTGGTGTTTTTTGACGGTTTTTCACTGTTTTTAAGCGTTTTAGCAGGGTTATTGGTGTTTTTTGACGTTTTTTCACTGTTTTTAAGCGTTTTAGCAGGGTTATTGGTGTTTTTTGACGTTTTTTCACTGTTTTTAAGCGTTTTAGCAGGGTTATTGGTGTTTTTTGACGGTTTTTCACTGTTTTTAAGCGTTTTAGCAGGGTTATTGGTGTTTTTTGACGGTTTTTCACTGTTTTTAAGCGTTTTAGCAGGGTTATTGGTGTTTTTTGACGGTTTTTCACTGTTTTTAAGCGTTTCAGCAGGGTTATTGGTGTTTTTTGACGGTTTTTCACTGTTTTTAAGCGTTTTAGCAGGGTTATTGGTGTTTTTTGACGGTTTTTCACTGTTTTTAAGCGTTTCAGCAGGGTTATTGGTGTTTTTTGACGGTTTTTCACTGTTTTTAAGCGTTTCAGCAGGGTTATTGGTGTTTTTTGACGGTTTTTCACTGTTTTTAAGCGTTTTAGCAGGGTTATTGGTGTTTTTTGACGGTTTTTCACTGTTTTTAAGCGTTTTAGCAGGGTTATTGGTGTTTTTTGACGGTTTTTCACTGTTTTTAAGCGTTTTAGCAGGATTATTGGTGTTTTTTGACGGTTTTTCACTGTTTTTAAGCGTTTTAGCAGGGTTATTGGTGTTTTATGACGGTTTTTCACTGTTTTTAAGCGTTTTAGCAGGGTTATTGGTGTTTTTTGACGGTTTTTCACTGTTTTTAAGCGTTTTAGCAGGGTTATTGGTGTTTTTTGACGGTTTTTCACTGTTTTTAAGCGTTTTAGCAGGGTTATAGGTGTTTTTTGACGGTTTTTCACTGTTTTTAAGCGTTTCAGCAGGGTTATTGGTGTTTTTTGACGGTTTTTCACTGTTTTTAAGCGTTTCAGCAGGGTTATTGGTGTTTTTTGACTGTTTTTCACTGTTTTTAAGCGTTTTAGCAGGGTTATTGGTGTTTTTTGACGGGTTTTCACTGTTTTTAAGTGTTTTAGCAGGGTTATTGGTGTTTTTTGACGGTTTTTCACTGTTTTTAAGCGTTTTAGCAGGGTTATTGGTGTTTTTTGACGGTTTTTCACTGTTTTTAAGCGTTTTAGCAGGGTTATAGGTGTTTTTTGACGGTTTTTCACTGTTTTTAAGCGTTTCAGCAGGGTTATTGGTGTTTTTTGACGGTTTTTCACTGTTTTTAAGCGTTTCAGCAGGGTTATTGGTGTTTTTTGACGGTTTTTCACTGTTTTTAAGCGTTTCAGCAGGGTTATTGGTGTTTTTTGACGGTTTTTCACTGTTTTTAAGCGTTTTAGCAGGGTTATTGGTGTTTTTTGACGGTTTTTCACTGTTTTTAAGCGTTTTAGCAGGGTTATAGGTGTTTTTTGACGGTTTTTCACTGTTTTTAAGCGTTTCAGCGGGGTTATTGGTGTTTTTTGACGGTTTTTCACTGTTTTTAAGCGTTTCAGCAGGGTTATTGGTGTTTTTTGACGGTTTTTCACTGTTTTTAAGCGTTTTAGCAGGGTTATTGGTGTTTTTTGACGGTTTTTCACTGTTTTTAAGCGTTTCAGCAGGGTTATTGGTGTTTTTTGACGGTTTTTCACTGTTTTTAAGCGTTTCAGCAGGGTTATTGGTGTTTTTTGACGGTTTTTCACTGTTTTTAAGCGTTTTAGCAGGGTTATTGGTGTTTTTTGACGGTTTTTCACTGTTTTTAAGCGTTTTAGCAGGGTTATTGGTGTTTTTTGACGGTTTTTCACTGTTTTTAAGCGTTTTAGCAGGATTATTGGTGTTTTTTGACGGTTTTTCACTGTTTTTAAGCGTTTTAGCAGGGTTATTGGTGTTTTATGACGGTTTTTCACTGTTTTTAAGCGTTTTAGCAGGGTTATTGGTGTTTTTTGACGGTTTTTCACTGTTTTTAAGCGTTTTAGCAGGGTTATTGGTGTTTTTTGACGGTTTTTCACTGTTTTTAAGCGTTTTAGCAGGGTTATAGGTGTTTTTTGACGGTTTTTCACTGTTTTTAAGCGTTTCAGCAGGGTTATTGGTGTTTTTTGACGGTTTTTCACTGTTTTTAAGCGTTTCAGCAGGGTTATTGGTGTTTTTTGACTATTTTTCACTGTTTTTGAGCGTTTTAGCAGGGTTATTGGTGTTTTTTGACGGGTTTTCACTGTTTTTAAGTGTTTTAGCAGGGTTATTGGTGTTTTTTGACGGTTTTTCACTGTTTTTAAGCGTTTTAGCAGGGTTATTGGTGTTTTTTGACGGTTTTTCACTGTTTTTAAGCGTTTTAGCAGGGTTATAGGTGTTTTTTGACGGTTTTTCACTGTTTTTAAGCGTTTCAGCAGGGTTATTGGTGTTTTTTGACGGTTTTTCACTGTTTTTAAGCGTTTCAGCAGGGTTATTGGTGTTTTTTGACGGTTTTTCACTGTTTTTAAGCGTTTCAGCAGGGTTATTGGTGTTTTTTGACAGTTTTTCACTGTTTTTAAGCGTTTTAGCAGGGTTATTGGTGTTTTTTGACGGTTTTTCACTGTTTTTAAGCGTTTTAGCAGGGTTATAGGTGTTTTTTGACGGTTTTTCACTGTTTTTAAGCGTTTCAGCGGGGTTATTCGTGTTTTTTGACGGTTTTTCACTGTTTTTAAGCGTTTTAGCAGGGTTATTGGTGTTTTTTGACTGTTTTTCACTGTTTTTAAGCGTTTTAGCAGGGTTATTGGTGTTTTTTGACGGTTTTTCACTGTTTTAAAGCGTTTTAGCGGGGTTATTGGTGTTTTTTGACGGTTTTTCTCTGTTTTTGAGCGTTTTAGCAGGGTTATTGGTGTTTTTTGACGGTTTTTCACTGTTTTTAAGCGTTTTAGCAGGGTTATAGGTGTTTTTTGACGGTTTTTCACTGTTTTAAAGCGTTTCAGCAGGGTTATTGGTGTTTTTTGACGGTTTTTCACTGTTTTTAAACGTTTTAGCAGGGTTATTGGTGTTTTTTGACGGTTTTTCACTGTTTTTAAGCGTTTTAGCAGGGTTATTGCTGTTTTTTGACGGTTTTTCACTGTTTTTAAGCGTTTCAGCGGGGTTATTGGTGTTTTTTGACTGTTTTTCACTGTTTTTAAGCGTTTTAGCAGAGTTATTGGTGTTTTTTGACGGTTTTTCACTGTTTTTAAGCGTTTCAGCAGGGTTATAGGTGTTTTTTGACGGTTTTTCACTGTTTTTAAGCGTTTTAGCAGGATTATTGGTGTTTTTTGACGGTTTTTCACTGTTTTTAAGCGTTTTAGCAGGGTTATTGGTGTTTTTTGACGGTTTTTCACTGTTTTTAAGCGTTTTAGCAGGGTTATAGGTGTTTTTTGACGGTTTTTCACTGTTTTTAAGCGTTTCAGCGGGGTTATTGGTGTTTTTTGACGGTTTTTCACTGTTTTTAAGCGTTTTAGCAGGGTTATTGGTGTTTTTTGACGGTTTTTCACTGTTTTTAAGCGTTTTAGCAGGGTTATTGGTGTTTTTTGACGGTTTTTCACTTTTTTTAAGCGTTTAAGCAGGGTTATTGCTGTTTTTTGACGGTTTTTCACTGTTTTTAGGCGTTTTAGCAAGGTTATAGGTGTTTTTTGACGGTTTTTCACTGTTTTTAAGCGTTTTAGCTGGGTTATTGGTGTTTTTTGACGGTTTTTCACTGTTTTTAAGCGTTTCAGCAGGGTTATTGGTGTTTTTTGACGGTTTTTCACTGTTTTTAAGCGTTTTAGCAGGATTATTGGTGTTTTTTGACGGTTTTTCACTGTTTTTAAGCGTTTTAGCAGGGTTATTGGTGTTTTTTGACGGTTTTTCACTGTTTTTAAGCGTTTTAGCAGGGTTATTGGTGTTTTTTGACGGTTTTTCACTGTTTTTTAGCGTTTTAGCAGGGTTATAGGTGTTTTTTGACGGTTTTTCACTGTTTTTAAGCGTTTCAGCGGGGTTATTGGTGTTTTTTGACGGTTTTTCACTGTTTTTAAGCGTTTTAGCAGGGTTATTGGTGTTTTTTGACGGTTTTTCACTGTTTTTAAGCGTTTTAGCAGGGTTATTGGTGTTTTTTGACGGTTTTTCACTGTTTTTAAGCGTTTTAGCAGGGTTATTGCTGTTTTTTGACGGTTTTTCACTGTTTTTAAGCGTTTTAGCAGGGTTATAGGTGTTTTTTGACGGTTTTTCACTGTTTTTAAGCGTTTTAGCTGGGTTATTGGTGTTTTTTGACGGTTTTTCACTGTTTTTAAGCGTTTCAGCAGGGTTATTGGTGTTTTTTGACGGTTTTTCACTGTTTTTAAGCGTTTTAGCAGGATTATTGGTGTTTTTTGACGGTTTTTCACTGTTTTTAAGCGTTTTAGCAGGGTTATTGGTGTTTTTTGACGGTTTTTCACTGTTTTTAAGCGTTTTAGCAGGGTTATTGGTGTTTTTTGACGGTTTTTCACTGTTTTTTAGCGTTTTAGCAGAGTTATAGGTGTTTTTTGACGGTTTTTCACTGTTTTTAAGCGTTTCAGCGGGGTTATTGGTGTTTTTTGACGGTTTTTCACTGTTTTTAAGCGTTTTAGCAGGGTTATAGGTGTTTTTTGACGGTTTTTCACTGTTTTTAAGCGTTTCAGCGGGGTTATTCGTGTTTTTTGACGGTTTTTCACTGTTTTTAAGCGTTTTAGCAGGGTTATTGGTGTTTTTTGACGGTTTTTCACTGTTTTTAAGCGTTTTAGCAGGGTTATAGGTGTTTTTTGACGGTTTTTCACTGTTTTTAAGCGTTTCAGCAGGGTTATTGGTGTTTTTTGACGGTTTTTCACTGTTTTTAAGCGTTTCAGCAGGGTTATTGGTGTTTTTTGACTATTTTTCACTGTTTTTGAGCGTTTTAGCAGGGTTATTGGTGTTTTTTGACGGGTTTTCACTGTTTTTAAGTGTTTTAGCAGGGTTATTGGTGTTTTTTGACGGTTTTTCACTGTTTTTAAGCGTTTTAGCAGGGTTATTGGTGTTTTTTGACGGTTTTTCACTGTTTTTAAGCGTTTTAGCAGGGTTATAGGTGTTTTTTGACGGTTTTTCACTGTTTTTAAGCGTTTCAGCAGGGTTATTGGTGTTTTTTGACGGTTTTTCACTGTTTTTAAGCGTTTCAGCAGGGTTATTGGTGTTTTTTGACGGTTTTTCACTGTTTTTAAGCGTTTCAGCAGGGTTATTGGTGTTTTTTGACAGTTTTTCACTGTTTTTAAGCGTTTTAGCAGGGTTATTGGTGTTTTTTGACGGTTTTTCACTGTTTTTAAGCGTTTTAGCAGGGTTATAGGTGTTTTTTGACGGTTTTTCACTGTTTTTAAGCGTTTCAGCGGGGTTATTCGTGTTTTTTGACGGTTTTTCACTGTTTTTAAGCGTTTTAGCAGGGTTATTGGTGTTTTTTGACTGTTTTTCACTGTTTTTAAGCGTTTTAGCAGGGTTATTGGTGTTTTTTGACGGTTTTTCACTGTTTTAAAGCGTTTTAGCGGGGTTATTGGTGTTTTTTGACGGTTTTTCTCTGTTTTTGAGCGTTTTAGCAGGGTTATTGGTGTTTTTTGACGGTTTTTCACTGTTTTTAAGCGTTTTAGCAGGGTTATAGGTGTTTTTTGACGGTTTTTCACTGTTTTAAAGCGTTTCAGCAGGGTTATTGGTGTTTTTTGACGGTTTTTCACTGTTTTTAAACGTTTTAGCAGGGTTATTGGTGTTTTTTGACGGTTTTTCACTGTTTTTAAGCGTTTTAGCAGGGTTATTGCTGTTTTTTGACGGTTTTTCACTGTTTTTAAGCGTTTCAGCGGGGTTATTGGTGTTTTTTGACTGTTTTTCACTGTTTTTAAGCGTTTTAGCAGAGTTATTGGTGTTTTTTGACGGTTTTTCACTGTTTTTAAGCGTTTCAGCAGGGTTATAGGTGTTTTTTGACGGTTTTTCACTGTTTTTAAGCGTTTTAGCAGGATTATTGGTGTTTTTTGACGGTTTTTCACTGTTTTTAAGCGTTTTAGCAGGGTTATTGGTGTTTTTTGACGGTTTTTCACTGTTTTTAAGCGTTTTAGCAGGGTTATAGGTGTTTTTTGACGGTTTTTCACTGTTTTCAAGCGTTTCAGCGGGGTTATTGGTGTTTTTTGACGGTTTTTCACTGTTTTTAAGCGTTTTAGCAGGGTTATTGGTGTTTTTTGACGGTTTTTCACTGTTTTTAAGCGTTTTAGCAGGGTTATTGGTGTTTTTTGACGGTTTTTCACTTTTTTTAAGCGTTTAAGCAGGGTTATTGCTGTTTTTTGACGGTTTTTCACTGTTTTTAGGCGTTTTAGCAAGGTTATAGGTGTTTTTTGACGGTTTTTCACTGTTTTTAAGCGTTTTAGCTGGGTTATTGGTGTTTTTTGACGGTTTTTCACTGTTTTTAAGCGTTTCAGCAGGGTTATTGGTGTTTTTTGACGGTTTTTCACTGTTTTTAAGCGTTTTAGCAGGATTATTGGTGTTTTTTGACGGTTTTTCACTGTTTTTAAGCGTTTTAGCAGGGTTATTGGTGTTTTTTGACGGTTTTTCACTGTTTTTAAGCGTTTTAGCAGGGTTATTGGTGTTTTTTGACGGTTTTTCACTGTTTTTTAGCGTTTTAGCAGGGTTATAGGTGTTTTTTGACGGTTTTTCACTGTTTTTAAGCGTTTCAGCGGGGTTATTGGTGTTTTTTGACGGTTTTTCACTGTTTTTAAGCGTTTTAGCAGGGTTATTGGTGTTTTTTGACGGTTTTTCACTGTTTTTAAGCGTTTTAGCAGGGTTATTGGTGTTTTTTGACGGTTTTTCACTGTTTTTAAGCGTTTTAGCAGGGTTATTGCTGTTTTTTGACGGTTTTTCACTGTTTTTAAGCGTTTTAGCAGGGTTATAGGTGTTTTTTGACGGTTTTTCACTGTTTTTAAGCGTTTTAGCTGGGTTATTGGTGTTTTTTGACGGTTTTTCACTGTTTTTAAGCGTTTCAGCAGGGTTATTGGTGTTTTTTGACGGTTTTTCACTGTTTTTAAGCGTTTTAGCAGGATTATTGGTGTTTTTTGACGGTTTTTCACTGTTTTTAAGCGTTTTAGCAGGGTTATTGGTGTTTTTTGACGGTTTTTCACTGTTTTTAAGCGTTTTAGCAGGGTTATTGGTGTTTTTTGACGGTTTTTCACTGTTTTTTAGCGTTTTAGCAGAGTTATAGGTGTTTTTTGACGGTTTTTCACTGTTTTTAAGCGTTTCAGCGGGGTTATTGGTGTTTTTTGACGGTTTTTCACTGTTTTTAAGCGTTTTAGCAGGGTTATTGGTGTTTTTTGACGGTTTTTCACTGTTTTTAAGCGTTTTAGCAGGGTTATTGGTGTTTTTTGACGGTTTTTCACTGTTTTTAAGCGTTTTAGCAGGGTTATTGGTGTTTTTTGACGTTTTTTCACTGTTTTTAAGCGTTTTAGCAGGGTTATTGCTGTTTTTTGACGGTTTTTCACTGTTTTTAAGCGTTTCAGCGGGGTTATTGGTGTTTTTTGACTGTTTTTCACAGTTTTTAAGCGTTTTAGCAGAGTTATTGGTGTTTTTTGACGGTTTTTCACTGTTTTTAAGCGTTTCAGCAGGGTTATAGGTGTTTTTTGACGGTTTTCCACTGTTTTTAAGCGTTTTAGCAGGGTTATTGGTGTTTTTTGACGGTTTTTCACTGTTTTTAAGCGTTTTAGCAGGGTTATTGGTGTTTTTTGACGGTTTTTCACTGTTTTTTAGCGTTTTAGCAGGGTTATAGGTGTTTTTTGACGGTTTTTCACTGTTTTTAAGCGTTTCAGCGGGGTTATTGGTGTTTTTTGACGGTTTTTCACTGTTTTTAAGCGTTTTAGCAGGGTTATTGGTGTTTTTTGACGGTTTTTCACTGTTTTTAGGCGTTTTAGCAGGGTTATTGGTGTTTTTTGACGGTTTTTCACTGTTTTTAAGCGTTTTAGCATGGTTATTGCTGTTTTTTGACGGTTTTTCACTGTTTTTAAGCGTTTTAGCAGGGTTATAGGTGTTTTTTGACGGTTTTTCACTGTTTTTAAGCGTTTTAGCTGGGTTATTGGTGTTTTTTGACGGTTTTTCACTGTTTTTAAGCGTTTCAGCAGGGTTATTGGTGTTTTTTGACGGTTTTTCACTGTTTTTAAGCGTTTCAGCAGGGTTATTGGTGTTTTTTGACGGTTTTTCACTGTTTTTAAGCGTTTCAGCAGGGTTATTCGTGTTTTTTGACGGTTTTTCACTGTTTTTAAGCGTTTCAGCAGGGTTATTGGTGTTTTTTGACGGTTTTTCACTGTTTTTAAGCGTTTCAGCAGGGTTATAGGTGTTTTTTGACGGTTTTTCACTGTTTTTAAGCGTTTTAGCAGGGTTATTGGTGTTTTTTGACGGTTTTTCACTGTTTTTAAGCGTTTTAGCAGGGTTATTGGTGTTTTTTGACGTTTTTTCACTGTTTTTAAGCGTTTTAGCAGGGTTATTGGTGTTTTTTGACGTTTTTTCACTGTTTTTAAGCGTTTTAGCAGGGTTATTGGTGTTTTTTGACGGTTTTTCACTGTTTTTAAGCGTTTTAGCAGGGTTATTGGTGTTTTTTGACGGTTTTTCACTGTTTTTAAGCGTTTTAGCAGGGTTATTGGTGTTTTTTGACGGTTTTTCACTGTTTTTAAGCGTTTCAGCAGGGTTATTGGTGTTTTTTGACGGTTTTTCACTGTTTTTAAGCGTTTTAGCAGGGTTATTGGTGTTTTTTGACGGTTTTTCACTGTTTTTAAGCGTTTCAGCAGGGTTATTGGTGTTTTTTGACGGTTTTTCACTGTTTTTAAGCGTTTCAGCAGGGTTATTGGTGTTTTTTGACGGTTTTTCACTGTTTTTAAGCGTTTTAGCAGGGTTATTGGTGTTTTTTGACGGTTTTCCACTGTTTTTAAGCGTTTTAGCAGGGTTATTGGTGTTTTTTGACGGTTTTTCACTGTTTTTAAGCGTTTTAGCAGGGTTATTGGTGTTTTTTGACGGTTTTTCACTGTTTTTTAGCGTTTTAGCAGGGTTATAGGTGTTTTTTGACGGTTTTTCACTGTTTTTAAGCGTTTTAGCAGGGTTATTGGTGTTTTTTGACGGTTTTTCACTGTTTTTAAGCGTTTTAGCAGGGTTATTGGTGTTTTTTGACGGTTTTTCACTGTTTTTAAGCGTTTTAGCAGGGTTATTGGTGTTTTTTGACGGTTTTTCACTGTTTTTAAGCGTTTTAGCAGGGTTATTGCTGTTTTTTGACGGTTTTTCACTGTTTTTAAGCGTTTTAGCAGGGTTATAGGTGTTTTTTGACGGTTTTTCACTGTTTTTAAGCGTTTTAGCTGGGTTATTGGTGTTTTTTGACGGTTTTTCACTGTTTTTAAGCGTTTCAGCAGGGTTATTGGTGTTTTTTGACGGTTTTTCACTGTTTTTAAGCGTTTCAGCAGGGTTATTGGTGTTTTTTGGCGGTTTCTCACTGTTTTTAAGCGTTTCAGCAGGGTTATTCGTGTTTTTTGACGGTTTTTCACTGTTTTTAAGCGTTTCAGCAGGGTTATTGGTGTTTTTTGACGGTTTTTCACTGTTTTTAAGCGTTTCAGCAGGGTTATAGGTGTTTTTTGACGGTTTTTCACTGTTTTTAAGCGTTTTAGCAGGGTTATTGGTGTTTTTTGACGGTTTTTCACTGTTTTTAAGCGTTTTAGCAGGGTTATTGGTGTTTTTTGACGTTTTTTCACTGTTTTTAAGCGTTTTAGCAGGGTTATTGGTGTTTTTTGACGTTTTTTCACTGTTTTTAAGCGTTTTAGCAGGGTTATTGGTGTTTTTTGACGGTTTTTCACTGTTTTTAAGCGTTTTAGCAGGGTTATTGGTGTTTTTTGACGGTTTTTCACTGTTTTTAAGCGTTTTAGCAGGGTTATTGGTGTTTTTTGACGGTTTTTCACTGTTTTTAAGCGTTTCAGCAGGGTTATTGGTGTTTTTTGACGGTTTTTCACTGTTTTTAAGCGTTTTAGCAGGGTTATTGCTGTTTTTTGACGGTTTTTCACTGTTTTTAAGCGTTTCAGCAGGGTTATTGGTGTTTTTTGACGGTTTTTCACTGTTTTTAAGCGTTTCAGCAGGGTTATTGGTGTTTTTTGAAGGTTTTTCACTGTTTTTAAGCGTTTTAGCAGGGTTATTGGTGTTTTTTGACGGTTTTTCACTGTTTTTAAGCGTTTTAGCTGGGTTATTGGTGTTTTTTGACGGTTTTTCACTGTTTTTAAGCGTTTCAGCAGGGTTATTGGTGTTTTTTGACGGTTTTTCACTGTTTTTAAGCGTTTTAGCAGGATTATTGGTGTTTTTTGACGGTTTTTCACTGTTTTTAAGCGTTTTAGCAGGGTTATTGGTGTTTTTTGACGGTTTTTCACTGTTTTTAAGCGTTTTAGCAGGGTTATTGGTGTTTTTTGACGGTTTTTCACTGTTTTTTAGCGTTTTAGCAGGGTTATAGGTGTTTTTTGACGGTTTTTCACTGTTTTTAAGCGTTTTAGCAGGGTTATTGGTGTTTTTTGACGGTTTTTCACTGTTTTTAAGCGTTTTAGCAGGGTTATTGGTGTTTTTTGACGGTTTTTCACTTTTTTTAAGCGTTTCAGCAGGGTTATTGGTGTTTTTTGACGGTTTTTCACTGTTTTTAAGCGTTTCAGCAGGGTTATTGGTGTTTTTTGACGGTTTTTCACTGTTTTTAAGCGTTTCAGCAGGGTTATTCGTGTTTTTTGACGGTTTTTCACTGTTTTTAAGCGTTTCAGCAGGGTTATTGGTGTTTTTTGACGGTTTTTCACTGTTTTTAAGCGTTTCAGCAGGGTTATAGGTGTTTTTTGACGGTTTTTCACTGTTTTTAAGCGTTTTAGCAGGGTTATTGGTGTTTTTTGACGGTTTTTCACTGTTTTTAAGCGTTTTAGCAGGGTTATTGGTGTTTTTTGACGTTTTTTCACTGTTTTTAAAAGTTTTAGCAGGGTTATTGGTGTTTTTTGACGGTTTTTCACTGTTTTTAAGCGTTTTAGCAGGGTTATTGGTGTTTTTTGACGGTTTTTCACTGTTTTTAAGCGTTTTAGCAGGGTTATTGGTGTTTTTTGACGGTTTTTCACTGTTTTTAAGCGTTTCAGCAGGGTTATTGGTGTTTTTTGACGGTTTTTCACTGTTTTTAAGCGTTTTAGCAGGGTTATTGGTGTTTTTTGACGGTTTTTCACTGTTTTTAAGCGTTTCAGCAGGGTTATTGGTGTTTTTTGACGGTTTTTCACTGTTTTTAAGCGTTTCAGCAGGGTTATTGGTGTTTTTTGACGGTTTTTCACTGTTTTTAAGCGTTTTAGCAGGGTTATTGGTGTTTTTTGACGGTTTTTCACTGTTTTTAAGCGTTTTAGCAGGGTTATTGGTGTTTTTTGACGGTTTTTCACTGTTTTTAAGCGTTTTAGCAGGATTATTGGTGTTTTTTGACGGTTTTTCACTGTTTTTAAGCGTTTTAGCAGGGTTATTGGTGTTTTATGACGGTTTTTCACTGTTTTTAAGCGTTTTAGCAGGGTTATTGGTGTTTTTTGACGGTTTTTCACTGTTTTTAAGCGTTTTAGCAGGGTTATTGGTGTTTTTTGACGGTTTTTCACTGTTTTTAAGCGTTTTAGCAGGGTTATAGGTGTTTTTTGACGGTTTTTCACTGTTTTTAAGCGTTTCAGCAGGGTTATTGGTGTTTTTTGACGGTTTTTAACTGTTTTTAAGCGTTTCAGCAGGGTTATTGGTGTTTTTTGACTATTTTTCACTGTTTTTAAGCGTTTTAGCAGGGTTATTGGTGTTTTTTGACGGGTTTTCACTGTTTTTAAGTGTTTTAGCAGTGTTATTGGTGTTTTTTGACGGTTTTTCACTTTTATTAAGCGTTTTAGCAGGGTTATTGGTGTTTTTTGACGGTTTTTCACTGTTTTTAAGCGTTTTAGCAGGGTTATAGGTGTTTTTTGACGGTTTTTCACTGTTTTTAAGCGTTTCAGCAGGGTTATTGGTGTTTTTTGACGGTTTTTCACTGTTTTTAAGCGTTTCAGCAGGGTTATTGGTGTTTTTTGACGGTTTTTCACTGTTTTTAAGCGTTTCAGCAGGGTTATTGGTGTTTTTTGACGGTTTTTCACTGTTTTTAAGCGTTTTAGCAGGGTTATTGGTGTTTTTTGACGGTTTTTCACTGTTTTTAAGCGTTTTAGCAGGGTTATAGGTGTTTTTTGACGGTTTTTCACTGTTTTTAAGCGTTTCAGCGGGGTTATTCGTGTTTTTTGACGGTTTTTCACTGTTTTTAAGCGTTTTAGCAGGGTTATTGGTGTTTTTTGACTGTTTTTCACTGTTTTTAAGCGTTTTAGCAGGGTTATTGGTGTTTTTTGACGGTTTTTCACTGTTTTAAAGCGTTTTAGCGGGGTTATTGGTGTTTTTTGACGGTTTTTCTCTGTTTTTGAGCGTTTTAGCAGGGTTATTGGTGTTTTTTGACGGTTTTTCACTGTTTTTAAGCGTTTTAGCAGGGTTATAGGTGTTTTTTGACGGTTTTTCACTGTTTTAAAGCGTTTCAGCAGGGTTATTGGTGTTTTTTGACGGTTTTTCACTGTTTTTAAGCGTTTTAGCAGGGTTATTGGTGTTTTTTGACGGTTTTTCACTGTTTTTAAGCGTTTTAGCAGGGTTATTGCTGTTTTTTGACGGTTTTTCACTGTTTTTAAGCGTTTCAGCTGGGTTATTGGTGTTTTTTGACTGTTTTCCACTGTTTTTAAGCGTTTTAGCAGAGTTATTGGTGTTTTTTGACGGTTTTTCACTGTTTTTAAGCGTTTCAGCAGGGTTATAGGTGTTTTTTGACGGTTTTTCACTGTTTTTAAGCGTTTTAGCAGGATTATTGGTGTTTTTTGACGGTTTTTCACTGTTTTTAAGCGTTTTAGCAGGGTTATTGGTGTTTTTTGACGGTTTTTCACTGTTTTTAAGCGTTTTAGCAGGGTTATAGGTGTTTTTTGACGGTTTTTCACTGTTTTTAAGCGTTTCAGCGGGGTTATTGGTGTTTTTTGACGGTTTTTCACTGTTTTTAAGCGTTTTAGCAGGGTTATTGGTGTTTTTTGACGGTTTTTCACTGTTTTTAAGCGTTTTAGCAGGGTTATTGGTGTTTTTTGACGGTTTTTCACTGTTTTTAAGCGTTTTAGCAGGGTTATTGCTGTTTTTTGACGGTTTTTCACTGTTTTTAGGCGTTTTAGCAGGGTTATAGGTGTTTTTTGACGGTTTTTCACTGTTTTTAAGCGTTTTAGCTGGGTTATTGGTGTTTTTTGACGGTTTTTCACTGTTTTTAAGCGTTTCAGCAGGGTTATTGGTGTTTTTTGACGGTTTTTCACTGTTTTTAAGCGTTTTAGCAGGATTATTGGTGTTTTTTGACGGTTTTTCACTGTTTTTAAGCGTTTTAGCAGGGTTATTGGTGTTTTTTGACGGTTTTTCACTGTTTTTAAGCGTTTTAGCAGGGTTATTGGTGTTTTTTGACGGTTTTTCACTGTTTTTTAGCGTTTTAGCAGGGTTATAGGTGTTTTTTGACGGTTTTTCACTGTTTTTAAGCGTTTCAGCGGGGTTATTGGTGTTTTTTGACGGTTTTTCACTGTTTTTAAGCGTTTTAGCAGGGTTATTGGTGTTTTTTGACGGTTTTTCACTGTTTTTAAGCGTTTTAGCAGGGTTATTGGTGTTTTTTGACGGTTTTTCACTGTTTTTAAGCGTTTTAGCAGGGTTATTGCTGTTTTTTGACGGTTTTTCACTGTTTTTAAGCGTTTTAGCAGGGTTATAGGTGTTTTTTGTCGGTTTTTCACTGTTTTTAAGCGTTTTAGCTGGGTTATTGGTGTTTTTTGACGGTTTTTCACTGTTTTTAAGCGTTTCAGCAGGGTTATTGGTGTTTTTTGACGGTTTTTCACTGTTTTTAAGCGTTTTAGCAGGATTATTGGTGTTTTTTGACGGTTTTTCACTGTTTTTAAGCGTTTTAGCAGGGTTATTGGTGTTTTTTGACGGTTTTTCACTGTTTTTAAGCGTTTTAGCAGGGTTATTGGTGTTTTTTGACGGTTTTTCACTGTTTTTTAGCGTTTTAGCAGAGTTATAGGTGTTTTTTGACGAATTTTCACTGTTTTTAAGCGTTTCAGCGGGGTTATTGGTGTTTTTTGACGGTTTTTCACTGTTTTTAAGCGTTTTAGCAGGGTTATTGGTGTTTTTTGACGGTTTTTCACTGTTTTTAAGCGTTTTAGCAGGGTTATTGGTGTTTTTTGACGGTTTTTCACTGTTTTTAAGCGTTTTAGCAGGGTTATTGGTGTTTTTTGACGTTTTTTCACTGTTTTTAAGCGTTTTAGCAGGGTTATTGGTGTTTTTTGACGGTTTTTCACTGTTTTTAAGCGTTTCAGCGGGGTTATTGGTGTTTTTTGACTGTTTTTCACTGTTTTTAAGCGTTTTAGCAGAGTTATCGGTGTTTTTTGACGGTTTTTCACTGTTTTTAAGCGTTTCAGCAGGGTTATAGGTGTTTTTTGACGGTTTTCCACTGTTTTTAAGCGTTTTAGCAGGGTTATTGTTGTTTTTTGACGGTTTTTCACTGTTTTTAAGCGTTTTAGCAGGGTTATTGGTGTTTTTTGACGGTTTTTCACTGTTTTTTAGCGTTTTAGCAGGGTTATAGGTGTTTTTTGACGGTTTTTCACTGTTTTTAAGCGTTTCAGCGGGGTTATTGGTGTTTTTTGACGGTTTTTTACTGTTTTTAAGCGTTTTAGCAGGGTTATTGGTGTTTTTTGACGGTTTTTCACTGTTTTTAAGCGTTTTAGCAGGGTTATTGGTGTTTTTTGACGGTTTTTCACTGTTTTTAAGCGTTTTAGCAGGGTTATTGCTGTTTTTTGACGGTTTTTCACTGTTTTTAAGCGTTTTAGCAGGGTTATAGGTGTTTTTTGACGGTTTTTCACTGTTTTTAAGCGTTTTAGCTGGGTTATTGGTGTTTTTTGACGGTTTTTCACTGTTTTTAAGCGTTTCAGCAGGGTTATTGGTGTTTTTTGACGGTTTTTCACTGTTTTTAAGCGTTTCAGCAGGGTTATTGGTGTTTTTTGACGGTTTTTCACTGTTTTTAAGCGTTTCAGCAGGGTTATTCGTGTTTTTTGACGGTTTTTCACTGTTTTTAAGCGTTTCAGCAGGGTTATTGGTGTTTTTTGACGGTTTTTCACTGTTTTTAAGCGTTTCAGCAGGGTTATAGGTGTTTTTTGACGGTTTTTCACTGTTTTTAAGCGTTTTAGCAGGGTTATTGGTGTTTTTTGACGGTTTTTCACTGTTTTTAAGCGTTTTAGCAGGGTTATTGGTGTTTTTTGACGTTTTTTCACTGTTTTTAAGCGTTTTAGCAGGGTTATTGGTGTTTTTTGACGTTTTTTCACTGTTTTTAAGCGTTTTAGCAGGGTTATTGGTGTTTTTTGACGGTTTTTCACTGTTTTTAAGCGTTTTAGCAGGGTTATTGGTGTTTTTTGACGGTTTTTCACTGTTTTTAAGCGTTTTAGCAGGGTTATTGGTGTTTTTTGACGGTTTTTCACTGTTTTTAAGCGTTTCAGCAGGGTTATTGGTGTTTTTTGACGGTTTTTCACTGTTTTTAAGCGTTTTAGCAGGGTTATTGGTGTTTTTTGACGGTTTTTCACTGTTTTTAAGCGTTTCAGCAGGGTTATTGGTGTTTTTTGACGGTTTTTCACTGTTTTTAAGCGTTTCAGCAGGGTTATTGGTGTTTTTTGACGGTTTTTCACTGTTTTTAAGCGTTTTAGCAGGGTTATTGGTGTTTTTTGACGGTTTTTCACTGTTTTTAAGCGTTTTAGCAGGGTTATTGGTGTTTTTTGACGGTTTTTCACTGTTTTTAAGCGTTTTAGCAGGATTATTGGTGTTTTTTGACGGTTTTTCACTGTTTTTAAGCGTTTTAGCAGGGTTTTTGGTGTTTTATGACGGTTTTTCACTGTTTTTAAGCGTTTTAACAGGGTTATTGGTGTTTTTTGACGGTTTTTCACTGTTTTTAAGCGTTTTAGCAGGGTTATTGGTGTTTTTTGACGGTTTTTCACTGTTTTTAAGCGTTTTAGCAGGGTTATAGGTGTTTTTTGACGGTTTTTCACTGTTTTTAAGCGTTTCAGCAGGGTTATTGGTGTTTTTTGACGGTTTTTCACTGTTTTTAAGCGTTTCAGCAGGGTTATTGGTGTTTTTTGACTGTTTTTCACTGTTTTTAAGCGTTTTAGCAGGGTTATTGGTGTTTTTTGACGGGTTTTCACTGTTTTTAAGTGTTTTAGCAGGGTTATTGGTGTTTTTTGACGGTTTTTCACTGTTTTTAAGCGTTTTAGCAGGGTTATTGGTGTTTTTTGACGGTTTTTCACTGTTTTTAAGCGTTTTAGCAGGGTTATAGGTGTTTTTTGACGGTTTTTCACTGTTTTTAAGCGTTTCAGCAGGGTTATTGGTGTTTTTTGACGGTTTTTCACTGTTTTTAAGCGTTTCAGCAGGGTTATTGGTGTTTTTTGACGGTTTTTCACTGTTTTTAAGCGTTTCAGCAGGGTTATTGGTGTTTTTTGACGGTTTTTCACTGTTTTTAAGCGTTTTAGCAGGGTTATTGGTGTTTTTTGACGGTTTTTCACTGTTTTTAAGCGTTTTAGCAGGGTTATAGGTGTTTTTTGACGGTTTTTCACTGTTTTTAAGCGTTTCAGCAGGGTTATTGGTGTTTTTTGACGGTTTTTCACTGTTTTTAAGCGTTTTAGCAGGGTTATTGGTGTTTTTTGACGGTTTTTCACTGTTTTTAAGCGTTTCAGCAGGGTTATTGGTGTTTTTTGACGGTTTTTCACTGTTTTTAAGCGTTTCAGCAGGGTTATTGGTGTTTTTTGACGGTTTTTCACTGTTTTTAAGCGTTTTAGCAGGGTTATTGGTGTTTTTTGACGGTTTTTCACTGTTTTTAAGCGTTTTAGCAAGGTTATTGGTGTTTTTTGACGGTTTTTCACTGTTTTTAAGCGTTTTAACAGGATTATTGGTGTTTTTTGACGGTTTTTCACTGTTTTTAAGCGTTTTAGCAGGGTTATAGGTGTTTTATGACGGTTTTTCACTGTTTTTAATCGTTTTAGCAGGGTTATTGGTGTTTTTTGACGGTTTTTCACTGTTTTTAAGCGTTTTAGCAGGGTTATTGGTGTTTTTTGACGGTTTTTCACTGTTTTTAAGCGTTTTAGCAGGATTATAGGTGTTTTTTGAAGGTTTTTCACTGTTTTTAAGCGTTTCAGCAGGGTTATTGGTGTTTTTTGACGGTTTTTCACTGTTTTTAAGCGTTTCAGCAGGGTTATTGGTGTTTTTTGACTGTTTTTCACTGTTTTTTAAGCGTTTTAGCAGGGTTATTGGTGTTTTTTGACGGGTTTTCACTGTTTTTAAGTGTTTTAGCAGGGTTATTGGTGTTTTTTGACGGTTTTTCACTGTTTTTAAGCGTTTTAGCAGGGTTATTGGTGTTTTTTGACGGTTTTTCACTGTTTTTAAGCGTTTTAGCAGGGTTATAGGTGTTTTTTGACGGTTTTTCACTGTTTTTAAGCGTTTCAGCAGGGTTATTGGTGTTTTTGACGGTTTTTCACTGTTTTTAAGCGTTTCAGCAGGGTTATTGGTGTTTTTTGACGGTTTTTCACTGTTTTTAAGCGTTTCAGCAGGGTTATTGGTGTTTTTTGACGGTTTTTCACTGTTTTTAAGCGTTTTAGCAGGGTTATTGGTGTTTTTTGACGGTTTTTCACTGTTTTTAAGCGTTTTAGCAGGGTTATAGGTGTTTTTTGACGGTTTTTCACTGTTTTTAAGCGTTTCAGCAGGGTTATTGGTGTTTTTTGACGGTTTTTCACTGTTTTTAAGCGTTTTAGCAGGGTTATTGGTGTTTTTTGACGGTTTTTCACTGTTTTTAAGCGTTTCAGCAGGGTTATTGGTGTTTTTTGACGGTTTTTCACTGTTTTTAAGCGTTTCAGCAGGGTTATTGGTGTTTTTTGACGGTTTTTCACTGTTTTTAAGCGTTTTAGCAGGGTTATTGGTGTTTTTTGACGGTTTTTCACTGTTTTTAAGCGTTTTAGCAAGGTTATTGGTGTTTTTTGACGGTTTTTCACTGTTTTTAAGCGTTTTAACAGGATTATTGGTGTTTTTTGACGGTTTTTCACTGTTTTTAAGCGTTTTAGCAGGGTTATTGGTGTTTTTTGACTGTTTTTCACTGTTTTTAAGCGTTTTAGCAGGGTTATTGGTGTTTTTTGACGGTTTTTCACTGTTTTCAAGCGTTTTAGCGGGGTTATTGGTGTTTTTTGACGGTTTTTCACTGTTTTTAAGCGTTTTAGCAGGGTTATTGGTGTTTTTTGACGGTTTTTCACTGTTTTTAAGCGTTTTAGCAGGGTTATAGGTGTTTTTTGACGGTTTTTCACTGTTTTAAAGCGTTTCAGCAGGGTTATTGGTGTTTTTTGACGGTTTTCCACTGTTTTTAAGCGTTTTAGCAGGGTTATTGGTGTTTTTTGACGGTTTTTCACTGTTTTTAAGCGTTTTAGCAGGGTTATTGCTGTTTTTTGACGGTTTTTTCACTGTTTTTAAGCGTTTCAGCGGGGTTATTGGTGTTTTTTGACTGTTTTTCACTGTTTTTAAGCGTTTTAGCAGAGTTATTGGTGTTTTTGACGGTTTTTCACTGTTTTTAAGCGTTTCAGCAGGGTTATAGGTGTTTTTTGACGGTTTTTCACTGTTTTTAAGCGTTTTAGCAGGATTATTGGTGTTTTTTGACGGTTTTTCACTGTTTTTAAGCGTTTTAGCAGGGTTATTGGTGTTTTTTGACGGTTTTTCACTGTTTTTAAGCGTTTTAGCAGGGTTATAGGTGTTTTTTGACGGTTTTTCACTGTTTTAAGCGTTTTAGCAGGGTTATTGGTGTTTTTTGACGGTTTTTCACTGTTTTTAAGCGTTTTAGCAGGGTTATTGCTGTTTTTTGACGGTTTTTCACTGTTTTTAAGCGTTTTAGCAGGGTTATAGGTGTTTTTTGACGGTTTTTCACTGTTTTTAAGCGTTTTAGCTGGGTTATTGGTGTTTTTTGACGGTTTTTCACTGTTTTTAAGCGTTTCAGCAGGGTTATTGGTGTTTTTTGACGGTTTTTCACTGTTTTTAAGCGTTTCAGCAGGGTTATTGGTGTTTTTTGACGGTTTTTCACTGTTTTTAAGCGTTTCAGCAGGGTTATTGGTGTTTTTTGACGTTTTTTCACTGTTTTTAAGCGTTTCAGCAGGGTTATTGGTGTTTTTTGACGGTTTTTCACTGTTTTTAAGCGTTTCAGCAGGGTTATTGGTGTTTTTTGACGGTTTTTCACTGTTTTTAAGCGTTTTAGCAGGGTTATTGGTGTTTTTTGACGGTTTTTCACTGTTTTTAGGCGTTTTAGCAGGGTTATTGGTGTTTTTTGACGGTTTTTCACTGTTTTTAAACGTTTTAGCAGGGTTATTGGTGTTTTTTGACGGTTTTTCACTGTTTTTAAGCGTTTTAGCAGGGTTATTGGTGTTTTTTGACGGTTTTTCACTGTTTTTAAGCGTTTTAGCAGGGTTATTGGTGTTTTTTGACGGTTTTTCACTGTTTTTAAGCGTTTTAGCAGGGTTATTGGTGTTTTTTGACGGTTTTTCACTGTTTTTAAGCGTTTTAGCAGGGTTATTGGTGTTTTTTGACGGTTTTTCACTGTTTTTAAGCGTTTTAGCAGGGTTATTGGTGTTTTTTGACGGTTTTTCACTGTTTTTAAGCGTTTTTGCAGGGTTATTGGTGTTTTTTGACGGTTTTTCACTGTTTTTAAGCGTTTTAGCAGGGTTATTGGTGTTTTTTGACGGTTTTTCACTGTTTTTAAGCGTTTTAGCAGGGTTATTGGTGTTTTTTGACGGTTTTTCACTGTTTTTAAGCGTTTTAGCAGGGTTATAGGTGTTTTTTGACGGTTTTTCACTGTTTTTAAGCGTTTCAGCAGGGTTATTGGTGTTTTTTGACGGTTTTTTACTGTTTTTAAGCGTTTTAGCAGGGTTATTGGTGTTTTTTGACGGTTTTTCACTGTTTTTAAGCGTTTTAGCAGGGTTATTGCTGTTTTTTGACGGTTTTTCACTGTTTTTAAGCGTTTCAGCGGGGTTATTGGTGTTTTTTGACTGTTTTTCACTGTTTTTAAGCGTTTTAGCAGAGTTATTGGTGTTTTTTGACGGTTTTTCACTGTTTTTAAGCGTTTCAGCAGGGTTATAGGTGTTTTTTGACGGTTTTTCACTGTTTTTAAGCGTTTTAGCAGGGTTATTGGTGTTTTTTGACGGTTTTTCACTGTTTTTAAGCGTTTTAGCAGGGTTATTGGTGTTTTTTGACGGTTTTTCACTGTTTTTGAGCGTTTTAGCAGGGTTATAGGTGTTTTTTGACGGTTTTTAATTGTTTTTAAGCGTTTCAGCGGGGTTATTGGTGTTTTTTGACGGTTTTTCACTGTTTTTAAGCGTTTTAGCAGGGTTATTGGTGTTTTTTGACGGTTTTTCACTGTTTTTAAGCGTTTTAGCAGGGTTATTGGTGTTTTTTGACGGTTTTTCACTGTTTTTAAGCGTTTTAGCAGGGTTATTGCTGTTTTTTGATGGTTTTCCACTGTTTTTAAGCGTTTTAGCAGGGTTATAGGTGTTTTTTGACGGTTTTTCACTGTTTTTAAGCGTTTTAGCTGGGTTATTGGTGTTTTTTGACGGTTTTTCACTGTTTTTAAGCGTTTCAGCAGGGTTATTGGTGTTTTTTGACGGTTTTTCACTGTTTTTAAGCGTTTCAGCAGGGTTATTGGTGTTTTTTGACGGTTTTTCACTGTTTTTAAGCGTTTCAGCAGGGTTATTCGTGTTTTTTGACGGTTTTTCACTGTTTTTAAGCGTTTCAGCAGGGTTATTGGTGTTTTTTGACGGTTTTTCACTGTTTTTAAGCGTTTCAGCAGGGTTATAGGTGTTTTTTGACGGTTTTTCACTGTTTTTAAGCGTTTTAGCAGGGTTATTGGTGTTTTTTGACGGTTTTTCACTGTTTTTAAGCGTTTTAGCAGGGTTATTGGTGTTTTTTGACGTTTTTTCACTGTTTTTAAGCGTTTTAGCAGGGTTATTGGTGTTTTTGACGGTTTTTCACTGTTTTTAAGCGTTTTAGCAGGGTTATTGGTGTTTTTTGACGGTTTTTCACTGTTTTTAAGCGTTTTAGCAGGGTTATTGGTGTTTTTTGACGGTTTTTCATTGTTTTTAAGCGTTTCAGCAGGGTTATTGGTGTTTTTTGACGGTTTTTCACTGTTTTTAAGCGTTTCAGCAGGGTTATTGGTGTTTTTTGACGGTTTTTCACTGTTTTTAAGCGTTTCAGCAGGGTTATTGGTGTTTTTTGACGGTTTTTCACTGTTTTTAAGCGTTTTAGCAGGGTTATTGGTGTTTTTTGACGGTTTTTCACTGTTTTTAAGCGTTTTAGCAGGGTTATTGGTGTTTTTTGACGGTTTTTCACTGTTTTTAGGCGTTTTAGTAGGATTATTGGTGTTTTTTGACGGTTTTTCACTGTTTTTAAGCGTTTTAGCAGGGTTATTGGTGTTTTTTGACGGTTTTTCACTGTTTTTAAGCGTTTTAGCAGGGTTATTGGTGTTTTTTGACGGTTTTTCACTGTTTTTAAGCGTTTTAGCAGGATTATTGGTGTTTTTTGACGGTTTTTCACTGTTTTTAAGCGTTTTAGCAGGGTTATTGGTGTTTTTTGACGGTTTTTCACTGTTTTTAAGCGTTTTAGCAGGGTTATTGCTGTTTTTTGACGGTTTTTCACTGTTTTTAAGCGTTTTAGCAGGGTTATAGGTGTTTTTTGACGGTTTTTCACTGTTTTTAAGCGTTTTAGCTGGGTTATTGGTGTTTTTTGACGGTTTTTCACTGTTTTTAAGCGTTTCAGCAGGGTTATTGGTGTTTTTTGACGGTTTTTCAATGTTTTTAAGCGTTTCAGCAGGGTTATTGGTGTTTTTTGACGGTTTTTCACTGTTTTTAAGCGTTTCAGCAGGGTTATTGGTGTTTTTTGACGGTTTTTCACTGTTTTTAAGCGTTTTAGCAGGGTTATTGGTGTTTTTTGACGGTTTTTCACTGTTTTTAAGCGTTTTAGCAGGGTTATAGGTGTTTTTTGACGGTTTTTCACTGTTTTTAAGCGTTTCAGCGGGGTTATTGGTGTTTTTTGACGGTTTTTCACTGTTTTTAAGCGTTTTAGCAGGGTTATTGGTGTTTTTTGACTGTTTTTCACTGTTTTTAAGCGTTTCAGCAGGGTTATTGGTGTTTTTTGACGGTTTTTCACTGTTTTTAAGCGTTTCAGCAGGGTTATAGGTGTTTTTTGACGGTTTTTCACTGTTTTTAAGCGTTTTAGCAGGGTTATTGGTGTTTTTTGACGGTTTTTCACTGTTTTTAAGCGTTTTAGCAGGGTTATAGGTGTTTTTTGACGGTTTTTCACTGTTTTAAAGCGTTTCAGCAGGGTTATTGGTGTTTTTTGACGGTTTTCCACTGTTTTTAAGCGTTTTAGCAGGGTTATTGGTGTTTTTTGACGGTTTTTCACTGTTTTTAAGCGTTTTAGCAGGGTTATTGCTGTTTTTTGACGGTTTTTCACTGTTTTTAAGCGTTTCAGCGGGGTTATTGGTGTTTTTTGACTGTTTTTCACTGATTTTAAGCGTTTTAGCAGAGTTATTGGTGTTTTTTGACGGTTTTTCACTGTTTTTAAGCGTTTCAGCAGGGTTATAGGTGTTTTTTGACGGTTTTTCACTGTTTTTAAGCGTTTTAGCAGGATTATGGGTGTTTTTTGACGGTTTTTCACTGTTTTTAAGCGTTTTAGCAGGGTTATTGGTGTTTTTTGACGGTTTTTCACTGTTTTTAAGCGTTTTAGCAGGGTTATAGGTGTTTTTTGACGGTTTTTCACTGTTTTTAAGCGTTTTAGCAGGGTTATTGGTGTTTTTTGACGGTTTTTCACTGTTTTTAAGCGTTTTAGCAGGGTTATTGCTGTTTTTTGACGGTTTTTCACTGTTTTTAAGCGTTTTAGCAGGGTTATAGGTGTTTTTTGACGGTTTTTCACTGTTTTTAAGCGTTTTAGCTGGGTTATTGGTGTTTTTTGACGGTTTTTCACTGTTTTTAAGCGTTTCAGCAGGGTTATTGGTGTTTTTTGACGGTTTTTCACTGTTTTTAAGCGTTTCAGCAGGGTTATTGGTGTTTTTTGACGGTTTTTCACTGTTTTTAAGCGTTTCAGCAGGGTTATTGGTGTTTTTTGACGGTTTTTCACTGTTTTTAAGCGTTTCAGCAGGGTTATTGGTGTTTTTTGACGGTTTTTCACTGTTTTTAAGCGTTTCAGCAGGGTTATTGGTGTTTTTTGACGGTTTTTCACTGTTTTTAAGCGTTTTAGCAGGGTTATTGGTGTTTTTTGACGGTTTTTCACTGTTTTTAAGCGTTTTAGCAGGGTTATTGGTGTTTTTTGACGGTTTTTCACTGTTTTTAAACGTTTTAGCAGGGTTATTGGTGTTTTTTGACGGTTTTTCACTGTTTTTAAGCGTTTTAGCAGGGTTATTGGTGTTTTTTGACGGTTTTTCACTGTTTTTAAGCGTTTTAGCAGGGTTATTGGTGTTTTTTGACGGTTTTTCATTGTTTTTAAGCGTTTTAGCAGGGTTATTGGTGTTTTTTGACGGTTTTTCACTGTTTTTAAGCGTTTTAGCAGGGTTATTGGTGTTTTTTGACGGTTTTTCACTGTTTTTAAGCGTTTTAGCAGGGTTATTGGTGTTTTTTGACGGTTTTTCACTGTTTTTAAGCGTTTTAGCAGGGTTATTGGTGTTTTTTGACGGTTTTTCACTGTTTTTAAGCGTTTTAGCAGAGTTATTGGTGTTTTTTGACGGTTTTTCACTGTTTTTAAGCGTTTTAGCAGGGTTATTGGTGTTTTTTGACGGTTTTTCACTGTTTTTAAGCGTTTTAGCAGGGTTATAGGTGTTTTTTGACGGTTTTTCACTGTTTTTAAGCGTTTCAGCAGGGTTATTGGTGTTTTTTGACGGTTTTTTACTGTTTTTAAGCGTTTTAGCAGGGTTATTGGTGTTTTTTGACGGTTTTTCACTGTTTTTAAGCGTTTTAGCAGGGTTATTGCTGTTTTTTGACGGTTTTTCACTGTTTTTAAGCGTTTCAGCGGGGTTATTGGTGTTTTTTGACTGTTTTTCACTGTTTTTAAGCGTTTTAGCAGAGTTATTGGTGTTTTTTGACGGTTTTTCACTGTTTTTAAGCGTTTCAGCAGGGTTATAGGTGTTTTTTGACGGTTTTTCACTGTTTTTAAGCGTTTTAGCAGGGTTATTGGTGTTTTTTGACGGTTTTTCACTGTTTTTAAGCGTTTTAGCAGGGTTATTGGTGTTTTTTGACGGTTTTTCACTGTTTTTGAGCGTTTTAGCAGGGTTATAGGTGTTTTTTGACGGTTTTTCATTGTTTTTAAGCGTTTCAGCGGGGTTATTGGTGTTTTTTGACGGTTTTTCACTGTTTTTAAGCGTTTTAGCAGGGTTATTGGTGTTTTTTGACGGTTTTTCACTGTTTTTAAGCGTTTTAGCAGGGTTATTGGTGTTTTTTGACGGTTTTTCACTGTTTTTAAGCGTTTTAGCAGGGTTATTGCTGTTTTTTGACGGTTTTTCACTGTTTTTAAGCGTTTTAGCAGGGTTATAGGTGTTTTTTGACGGTTTTTCACTGTTTTTAAGCGTTTTAGCTGGGTTATTGGTGTTTTTTGACGGTTTTTCACTGTTTTTAAGCGTTTCAGCAGGGTTATTGGTGTTTTTTGACGGTTTTTCACTGTTTTTAAGCGTTTCAGCAGGGTTATTGGTGTTTTTTGACGGTTTTTCACTGTTTTTAAGCGTTTCAGCAGGGTTATTCGTGTTTTTTGACGGTTTTTCACTGTTTTTAAGCGTTTCAGCAGGGTTATTGGTGTTTTTTGACGGTTTTTCACTGTTTTTAAGCGTTTCAGCAGGGTTATAGGTGTTTTTTGACGGTTTTTCACTGTTTTTAAGCGTTTTAGCAGGGTTATTGGTGTTTTTTGACGGTTTTTCACTGTTTATAAGCGTTTTAGCAGGGTTATTGGTGTTTTTTGACGTTTTTTCACTGTTTTTAAGCGTTTTAGCAGGGTTATTGGTGTTTTTGACGGTTTTTCACTGTTTTTAAGCGTTTTAGCAGGGTTATTGGTGTTTTTTGACGGTTTTTCACTGTTTTTAAGCGTTTTAGCAGGGTTATTGGTGTTTTTTGACGGTTTTTCATTGTTTTTAAGCGTTTCAGCAGGGTTATTGGTGTTTTTTGACGGTTTTTCACTGTTTTTAAGCGTTTCAGCAGGGTTATTGGTGTTTTTTGACGGTTTTTCACTGTTTTTAAGCGTTTCAGCAGGGTTATTGGTGTTTTTTGACGGTTTTTCACTGTTTTTAAGCGTTTTAGCAGGGTTATTGGTGTTTTTTGACGGTTTTTCACTGTTTTTAAGCGTTTTAGCAGGGTTATTGGTGTTTTTTGACGGTTTTTCACTGTTTTTAGGCGTTTTAGCAGGATTATTGGTGTTTTTTGACGGTTTTTCACTGTTTTTAAGCGTTTTAGCAGGGTTATTGGTGTTTTTTGACGGTTTTTCACTGTTTTTAAGCGTTTTAGCAGGGTTATTGGTGTTTTTTGACGGTTTTTCACTGTTTTTAAGCGTTTTAGCAGGATTATTGGTGTTTTTTGACGGTTTTTCACTGTTTTTAAGCGTTTTAGCAGGGTTATTGGTGTTTTTTGACGGTTTTTCACTGTTTTTAAGCGTTTTAGCAGGGTTATTGCTGTTTTTTGACGGTTTTTCACTGTTTTTAAGCGTTTTAGCAGGGTTATAGGTGTTTTTTGACGGTTTTTCACTGTTTTTAAGCGTTTTAGCTGGGTTATTGGTGTTTTTTGACGGTTTTTCACTGTTTTTAAGCGTTTCAGCAGGGTTATTGGTGTTTTTTGACGGTTTTTCAATGTTTTTAAGCGTTTCAGCAGGGTTATTGGTGTTTTTTGACGGTTTTTCACTGTTTTTAAGCGTTTCAGCAGGGTTATTGGTGTTTTTTGACGGTTTTTCACTGTTTTTAAGCGTTTTAGCAGGGTTATTGGTGTTTTTTGACGGTTTTTCACTGTTTTTAAGCGTTTTAGCAGGGTTATAGGTGTTTTTTGACGGTTTTTCACTGTTTTTAAGCGTTTCAGCGGGGTTATTGGTGTTTTTTGACGGTTTTTCACTGTTTTTAAGCGTTTTAGCAGGGTTATTGGTGTTTTTTGACTGTTTTTCACTGTTTTTAAGCGTTTCAGCAGGGTTATTGGTGTTTTTTGACGGTTTTTCACTGTTTTTAAGCGTTTCAGCAGGGTTATAGGTGTTTTTTGACGGTTTTTCACTGTTTTTAAGCGTTTTAGCAGGGTTATTGGTGTTTTTTGACGGTTTTTCACTGTTTTTAAGCGTTTCAGCAGGGTTATTGGTGTTTTTTGACGGTTTTTCACTGTTTTTAAGCGTTTCAGCAGGGTTATTGGTGTTTTTTGACGGTTTTTCACTGTTTTTAAGCGTTTCAGCAGGGTTATTCGTGTTTTTTGACGGTTTTTCACTGTTTTTAAGCGTTTCAGCAGGGTTATTGGTGTTTTTTGACGGTTTTTCACTGTTTTTAAGCGTTTCAGCAGGGTTATAGGTGTTTTTTGACGGTTTTTCACTGTTTTTAAGCGTTTTAGCAGGGTTATTGGTGTTTTTTGACGGTTTTTCACTGTTTTTAAGCGTTTTAGCAGGGTTATTGGTGTTTTTTGACGTTTTTTCACTGTTTTTAAGCGTTTTAGCAGGGTTATTGGTGTTTTTTGACGGTTTTTCACTGTTTTTAAGCGTTTTAGCAGGGTTATTGGTGTTTTTTGACGGTTTTTCACTGTTTTTAAGCGTTTTAGCAGGGTTATTGGTGTTTTTTGACGGTTTTTCATTGTTTTTAAGCGTTTCAGCAGGGTTATTGGTGTTTTTTGACGGTTTTTCACTGTTTTTAAGCGTTTCAGCAGGGTTATTGGTGTTTTTTGACGGTTTTTCACTGTTTTTAAGCGTTTCAGCAGGGTTATTGGTGTTTTTTGACGGTTTTTCACTGTTTTTAAGCGTTTTAGCAGGGTTATTGGTGTTTTTTGACGGTTTTTCACTGTTTTTAAGCGTTTTAGCAGGGTTATTGGTGTTTTTTGACGGTTTTTCACTGTTTTTAAGCGTTTTAGCAGGATTATTGGTGTTTTTTGACGGTTTTTCACTGTTTTTAAGCGTTTTAGCAGGGTTATTGGTGTTTTTTGACGGTTTTTCACTGTTTTTAAGCGTTTTAGCAGGGTTATTGGTGTTTTTTGACGGTTTTTCACTGTTTTTAAGCGTTTTAGCAGGATTATTGATGTTTTTTGACGGTTTTTCACTGTTTTTAAGCGTTTCAGCAGGGTTATTGGTGTTTTTTGACGGTTTTTCACTGTTTTTAAGCGTTTTAGCAGGGTTATTGGTGTTTTATGACGGTTTTTCACTGTTTTTAAGCGTTTTAGCAGGGTTATAGGTGTTTTTTGACGGTTTTTCACTGTTTTTAAGCGTTTCAGCGGGGTTATTGGTGTTTTTTGACGGTTTTTCACTGTTTTTAAGCGTTTTAGCAGGGTTATTGGTGTTTTTTGACTGTTTTTCACTGTTTTTAAGCGTTTTAGCAGGGTTATTGGTGTTTTTTGACGGTTTTTCACTGTTTTTAAGCGTTTTAGCGGGGTTATTGGTGTTTTTTGACGGTTTTTCACTGTTTTTAAGCGTTTTAGCAGGGTTATTGGTGTTTTTTGACGGTTTTTCACTGTTTTTAAGCGTTTTAGCAGGGTTATAGGTGTTTTTTGACGGTTTTTCACTGTTTTAAAGCGTTTCAGCAGGGTTATTGGTGTTTTTTGACGGTTTTTCACTGTTTTTAAGCGTTTTAGCAGGGTTATTGGTGTTTTTTGACGGTTTTTCACTGTTTTTAAGCGTTTTAGCAGGGTTATTGCTGTTTTTTGACGGTTTTTCACTGTTTTTAAGCGTTTCAGCGGGGTTATTGGTGTTTTTTGACTGTTTTTCACTGTTTTTAAGCGTTTTAGCAGAGTTATTGGTGTTTTTTGACGGTTTTTCACTGTTTTTAAGCGTTTCAGCAGGGTTATAGGTGTTTTTTGACGGTTTTTCACTGTTTTTAAGCGTTTTAGCAGGGTTATTGGTGTTTTTTGACGGTTTTTCACTGTTTTTAAGCGTTTTAGCAGGGTTATTGCTGTTTTTTGACGGTTTTTCACTGTTTTTAAGCGTTTTAGCAGGGTTATAGGTGTTTTTTGACGGTTTTTCACTGTTTTTAAGCGTTTTAGCTGGGTTATTGGTGTTTTTTGACGGTTTTTCACTGTTTTTAAGCGTTTCAGCAGGGTTATTGGTGTTTTTTGACGGTTTTTCACTGTTTTTAAGCGTTTCAGCAGGGTTATTGGTGTTTTTTGACGGTTTTTCACTGTTTTTAAGCGTTTCAGCAGGGTTATTCGTGTTTTTTGACGGTTTTTCACTGTTTTTAAGCGTTTCAGCAGGGTTATTGGTGTTTTTTGACGGTTTTTCACTGTTTTTAAGCGTTTCAGCAGGGTTATAGGTGTTTTTTGACGGTTTTTCACTGTTTTTAAGCGTTTTAGCAGGGTTATTGGTGTTTTTTGACGGTTTTTCACTGTTTATAAGCGTTTTAGCAGGGTTATTGGTGTTTTTTGACGTTTTTTCACTGTTTTTAAGCGTTTTAGCAGGGTTATTGGTGTTTTTGACGGTTTTTCACTGTTTTTAAGCGTTTTAGCAGGGTTATTGGTGTTTTTTGACGGTTTTTCACTGTTTTTAAGCGTTTTAGCAGGGTTATTGGTGTTTTTTGACGGTTTTTCATTGTTTTTAAGCGTTTCAGCAGGGTTATTGGTGTTTTTTGACGGTTTTTCACTGTTTTTAAGCGTTTCAGCAGGGTTATTGGTGTTTTTTGACGGTTTTTCACTGTTTTTAAGCGTTTCAGCAGGGTTATTGGTGTTTTTTGACGGTTTTTCACTGTTTTTAAGCGTTTTAGCAGGGTTATTGGTGTTTTTTGACGGTTTTTCACTGTTTTTAAGCGTTTTAGCAGGGTTATTGGTGTTTTTTGACGGTTTTTCACTGTTTTTAGGCGTTTTAGCAGGATTATTGGTGTTTTTTGACGGTTTTTCACTGTTTTTAAGCGTTTTAGCAGGGTTATTGGTGTTTTTTGACGGTTTTTCACTGTTTTTAAGCGTTTTAGCAGGGTTATTGGTGTTTTTTGACGGTTTTTCACTGTTTTTAAGCGTTTTAGCAGGATTATTGGTGTTTTTTGACGGTTTTTCACTGTTTTTAAGCGTTTTAGCAGGGTTATTGGTGTTTTTTGACGGTTTTTCACTGTTTTTAAGCGTTTTAGCAGGGTTATTGCTGTTTTTTGACGGTTTTTCACTGTTTTTAAGCGTTTTAGCAGGGTTATAGGTGTTTTTTGACGGTTTTTCACTGTTTTTAAGCGTTTTAGCTGGGTTATTGGTGTTTTTTGACGGTTTTTCACTGTTTTTAAGCGTTTCAGCAGGGTTATTGGTGTTTTTTGACGGTTTTTCAATGTTTTTAAGCGTTTCAGCAGGGTTATTGGTGTTTTTTGACGGTTTTTCACTGTTTTTAAGCGTTTCAGCAGGGTTATTGGTGTTTTTTGACGGTTTTTCACTGTTTTTAAGCGTTTTAGCAGGGTTATTGGTGTTTTTTGACGGTTTTTCACTGTTTTTAAGCGTTTTAGCAGGGTTATAGGTGTTTTTTGACGGTTTTTCACTGTTTTTAAGCGTTTCAGCGGGGTTATTGGTGTTTTTTGACGGTTTTTCACTGTTTTTAAGCGTTTTAGCAGGGTTATTGGTGTTTTTTGACTGTTTTTCACTGTTTTTAAGCGTTTCAGCAGGGTTATTGGTGTTTTTTGACGGTTTTTCACTGTTTTTAAGCGTTTCAGCAGGGTTATAGGTGTTTTTTGACGGTTTTTCACTGTTTTTAAGCGTTTTAGCAGGGTTATTGGTGTTTTTTGACGGTTTTTCACTGTTTTTAAGCGTTTCAGCAGGGTTATTGGTGTTTTTTGACGGTTTTTCACTGTTTTTAAGCGTTTCAGCAGGGTTATTGGTGTTTTTTGACGGTTTTTCACTGTTTTTAAGCGTTTCAGCAGGGTTATTCGTGTTTTTTGACGGTTTTTCACTGTTTTTAAGCGTTTCAGCAGGGTTATTGGTGTTTTTTGACGGTTTTTCACTGTTTTTAAGCGTTTCAGCAGGGTTATAGGTGTTTTTTGACGGTTTTTCACTGTTTTTAAGCGTTTTAGCAGGGTTATTGGTGTTTTTTGACGGTTTTTCACTGTTTTTAAGCGTTTTAGCAGGGTTATTGGTGTTTTTTGACGTTTTTTCACTGTTTTTAAGCGTTTTAGCAGGGTTATTGGTGTTTTTTGACGGTTTTTCACTGTTTTTAAGCGTTTTAGCAGGGTTATTGGTGTTTTTTGACGGTTTTTCACTGTTTTTAAGCGTTTTAGCAGGGTTATTGGTGTTTTTTGACGGTTTTTCATTGTTTTTAAGCGTTTCAGCAGGGTTATTGGTGTTTTTTGACGGTTTTTCACTGTTTTTAAGCGTTTCAGCAGGGTTATTGGTGTTTTTTGACGGTTTTTCACTGTTTTTAAGCGTTTCAGCAGGGTTATTGGTGTTTTTTGACGGTTTTTCACTGTTTTTAAGCGTTTTAGCAGGGTTATTGGTGTTTTTTGACGGTTTTTCACTGTTTTTAAGCGTTTTAGCAGGGTTATTGGTGTTTTTTGACGGTTTTTCACTGTTTTTAAGCGTTTTAGCAGGATTATTGGTGTTTTTTGACGGTTTTTCACTGTTTTTAAGCGTTTTAGCAGGGTTATTGGTGTTTTTTGACGGTTTTTCACTGTTTTTAATCGTTTTAGCAGGGTTATTGGTGTTTTTTGACGGTTTTTCACTGTTTTTAAGCGTTTTAGCAGGATTATTGATGTTTTTTGACGGTTTTTCACTGTTTTTAAGCGTTTCAGCAGGGTTATTGGTGTTTTTTGACGGTTTTTCACTGTTTTTAAGCGTTTTAGCAGGGTTATTGGTGTTTTATGACGGTTTTTCACTGTTTTTAAGCGTTTTAGCAGGGTTATAGGTGTTTTTTGACGGTTTTTCACTGTTTTTAAGCGTTTCAGCGGGGTTATTGGTGTTTTTTGACGGTTTTTCACTGTTTTTAAGCGTTTTAGCAGGGTTATTGGTGTTTTTTGACTGTTTTTCACTGTTTTTAAGCGTTTTAGCAGGGTTATTGGTGTTTTTTGACGGTTTTTCACTGTTTTTAAGCGTTTTAGCGGGGTTATTGGTGTTTTTTGACGGTTTTTCACTGTTTTTAAGCGTTTTAGCAGGGTTATTGGTGTTTTTTGACGGTTTTTCACTGTTTTTAAGCGTTTTAGCAGGGTTATAGGTGTTTTTTGACGGTTTTTCACTGTTTTAAAGCGTTTCAGCAGGGTTATTGGTGTTTTTTGACGGTTTTTCACTGTTTTTAAGCGTTTTAGCAGGGTTATTGGTGTTTTTTGACGGTTTTTCACTGTTTTTAAGCGTTTTAGCAGGGTTATTGCTGTTTTTTGACGGTTTTTCACTGTTTTTAAGCGTTTCAGCGGGGTTATTGGTGTTTTTTGACTGTTTTTCACTGTTTTTAAGCGTTTTAGCAGAGTTATTGGTGTTTTTTGACGGTTTTTCACTGTTTTTAAGCGTTTCAGCAGGGTTATAGGTGTTTTTTGACGGTTTTTCACTGTTTTTAAGCGTTTTAGCAGGGTTATTGGTGTTTTTTGACGGTTTTTCACTGTTTTTAAGCGTTTTAGCAGGGTTATTGCTGTTTTTTGACGGTTTTTCACTGTTTTTAAGCGTTTTAGCAGGGTTATAGGTGTTTTTTGACGGTTTTTCACTGTTTTTAAGCGTTTTAGCTGGGTTATTGGTGTTTTTTGACGGTTTTTCACTGTTTTTAAGCGTTTCAGCAGGGTTATTGGTGTTTTTTGACGGTTTTTCACTGTTTTTAAGCGTTTCAGCAGGGTTATTGGTGTTTTTTGACGGTTTTTCACTGTTTTTAAGCGTTTCAGCAGGGTTATTCGTGTTTTTTGACGGTTTTTCACTGTTTTTAAGCGTTTCAGCAGGGTTATTGGTGTTTTTTGACGGTTTTTCACTGTTTTTAAGCGTTTCAGCAGGGTTATAGGTGTTTTTTGACGGTTTTTCACTGTTTTTAAGCGTTTTAGCAGGGTTATTGGTGTTTTTTGACGGTTTTTCACTGTTTTTAAGCGTTTTAGCAGGGTTATTGGTGTTTTTTGACGTTTTTTCACTGTTTTTAAGCGTTTTAGCAGGGTTATTGGTGTTTTTGGCGGTTTTTCACTGTTTTTAAGCGTTTTAGCAGGGTTATTGGTGTTTTTTGACGGTTTTTCACTGTTTTTAAGCGTTTTAGCAGGGTTATTGGTGTTTTTTGACGGTTTTTCATTGTTTTTAAGCGTTTCAGCAGGGTTATTGGTGTTTTTTGACGGTTTTTCACTGTTTTTAAGCGTTTCAGCAGGGTTATTGGTGTTTTTTGACGGTTTTTCACTGTTTTTAAGCGTTTCAGCAGGGTTATTGGTGTTTTTTGACGGTTTTTCACTGTTTTTAAGCGTTTTAGCAGGGTTATTGGTGTTTTTTGACGGTTTTTCACTGTTTTTAAGCGTTTTAGCAGGGTTATTGGTGTTTTTTGACGGTTTTTCACTGTTTTTAGGGGTTTTAGCAGGATTATTGGTGTTTTTTGACGGTTTTTCACTGTTTTTAAGCGTTTTAGCAGGGTTATTGGTGTTTTTTGACGGTTTTTCACTGTTTTTAAGCGTTTTAGCAGGGTTATTGGTGTTTTTTGACGGTTTTTCACTGTTTTTAAGCGTTTTAGCAGGATTATTGGTGTTTTTTGACGGTTTTTCACTGTTTTTAAGCGTTTTAGCAGGGTTATTGGTGTTTTTTGACGGTTTTTCACTGTTTTTAAGCGTTTTAGCAGGGTTATTGCTGTTTTTTGATGGTTTTTCACTGTTTTTAAGCGTTTTAGCAGGGTTATAGGTGTTTTTTGACGGTTTTTCACTGTTTTTAAGCGTTTTAGCTGGGTTATTGGTGTTTTTTGACGGTTTTTCACTGTTTTTAAGCGTTTCAGCAGGGTTATTGGTGTTTTTTGACGGTTTTTCAATGTTTTTAAGCGTTTCAGCAGGGTTATTGGTGTTTTTTGACGGTTTTTCACTGTTTTTAAGCGTTTCAGCAGGGTTATTGGTGTTTTTTGACGGTTTTTCACTGTTTTTAAGCGTTTTAGCAGGGTTATTGGTGTTTTTTGACGGTTTTTCACTGTTTTTAAGCGTTTCAGCGGGGTTATTGGTGTTTTTTGACGGTTTTTCACTGTTTTTAAGCGTTTTAGCAGGGTTATTGGTGTTTTTTGACTGTTTTTCACTGTTTTTAAGCGTTTCAGCAGGGTTATTGGTGTTTTTTGACGGTTTTTCACTGTTTTTAAGCGTTTCAGCAGGGTTATAGGTGTTTTTTGACGGTTTTTCACTGTTTTTAAGCGTTTTAGCAGGGTTATTGGTGTTTTTTGACGGTTTTTCACTGTTTTTAAGCGTTTCAGCAGGGTTATTGGTGTTTTTTGACGGTTTTTCACTGTTTTTAAGCGTTTCAGCAGGGTTATTGGTGTTTTTTGACGGTTTTTCACTGTTTTTAAGCGTTTCAGCAGGGTTATTCGTGTTTTTTGACGGTTTTTCACTGTTTTTAAGCGTTTCAGCAGGGTTATTGGTGTTTTTTGACGGTTTTTCACTGTTTTTAAGCGTTTCAGCAGGGTTATAGGTGTTTTTTGACGGTTTTTCACTGTTTTTAAGCGTTTTAGCAGGGTTATTGGTGTTTTTTGACGGTTTTTCACTGTTTTTAAGCGTTTTAGCAGGGTTATTGGTGTTTTTTGACGTTTTTTCACTGTTTTTAAGCGTTTTAGCAGGGTTATTGGTGTTTTTTGACGGTTTTTCACTGTTTTTAAGCGTTTTAGCAGGGTTATTGGTGTTTTTTGACGGTTTTTCACTGTTTTTAAGCGTTTTAGCAGGGTTATTGGTGTTTTTTGACGGTTTTTCATTGTTTTTAAGCGTTTCAGCAGGGTTATTGGTGTTTTTTGACGGTTTTTCACTGTTTTTAAGCGTTTCAGCAGGGTTATTGGTGTTTTTTGACGGTTTTTCACTGTTTTTAAGCGTTTCAGCAGGGTTATTGGTGTTTTTTGACGGTTTTTCACTGTTTTTAAGCGTTTTAGCAGGGTTATTGGTGTTTTTTGACGGTTTTTCACTGTTTTTAAGCGTTTTAGCAGGGTTATTGGTGTTTTTTGACGGTTTTTCACTGTTTTTAAGCGTTTTAGCAGGATTATTGGTGTTTTTTGACGGTTTTTCACTGTTTTTAAGCGTTTTAGCAGGGTTATTGGTGTTTTTTGACGGTTTTTCACTGTTTTTAAGCGTTTTAGCAGGGTTATTGGTGTTTTTTGACGGTTTTTCACTGTTTTTAAGCGTTTTAGCAGGATTATTGATGTTTTTTGACGGTTTTTCACTGTTTTTAAGCGTTTCAGCAGGGTTATTGGTGTTTTTTGACGGTTTTTCACTGTTTTTAAGCGTTTTAGCAGGGTTATTGGTGTTTTTTGACGGTTTTTCACTGTTTTTAAGCGTTTTAGCAGGGTTATAGGTGTTTTTTGACGGTTTTTCACTGTTTTTAAGCGTTTCAGCGGGGTTATTGGTGTTTTTTGACGGTTTTTCACTGTTTTTAAGCGTTTTAGCAGGGTTATTGGTGTTTTTTGACTGTTTTTCACTGTTTTTAAGCGTTTTAGCAGGGTTATTGGTGTTTTTTGACGGTTTTTCACTGTTTTTAAGCGTTTTAGCGGGGTTATTGGTGTTTTTTGACGGTTTTTCACTGTTTTTAAGCGTTTTAGCAGGGTTATTGGTGTTTTTTGACGGTTTTTCACTGTTTTTAAGCGTTTTAGCAGGGTTATAGGTGTTTTTTGACGGTTTTTCACTGTTTTAAAGCGTTTCAGCAGGGTTATTGGTGTTTTTTGACGGTTTTTCACTGTTTTTAAGCGTTTTAGCAGGGTTATTGGTGTTTTTTGACGGTTTTTCACTGTTTTTAAGCGTTTTAGCAGGGTTATTGCTGTTTTTTGACGGTTTTTCACTGTTTTTAAGCGTTTCAGCGGGGTTATTGGTGTTTTTTGACTGTTTTTCACTGTTTTTAAGCGTTTTAGCAGAGTTATTGGTGTTTTTTGACGGTTTTTCACTGTTTTTAAGCGTTTCAGCAGGGTTATAGGTGTTTTTTGACGGTTTTTCACTGTTTTTAAGCGTTTTAGCAGGGTTATTGGTGTTTTTTGACGGTTTTTCACTGTTTTTAAGCGTTTTAGCAGGGTTATTGGTGTTTTTTGACGGTTTTTCACTGTTTTTTAGCGTTTTAGCAGGGTTATAGGTGTTTTTTGACGGTTTTTCACTGTTTTTAAGCGTTTCAGCGGATTTATTGGTGTTTTTTGACGGTTTTTCACTGTTTTTAAGCGTTTTAGCAGGGTTATTGGTGTTTTTTGACGGTTTTTCACTGTTTTTAGGCGTTTTAGCAGGGTTATTGGTGTTTTTTGACGGTTTTTCACTGTTTTTAAGCGTTTTAGCAGGGTTATTGCTGTTTTTTGACGGTTTTTCACTGTTTTTAAGCGTTTTAGCAGGGTTATAGGTGTTTTTTGACGGTTTTTCACTGTTTTTAGGCGTTTTAGCTGGGTTATTGGTGTTTTTTGACGGTTTTTCACTGTTTTTAAGCGTTTCAGCAGGGTTATTGGTGTTTTTTGACGGTTTTTCACTGTTTTTAAGCGTTTTAGCAGGGTTATTGGTGTTTTTTGACGGTTTTTCACTGTTTTTAAGCGTTTTAGCAGGGTTATTGGTGTTTTTTGACGGTTTTTCATTGTTTTTAAGCGTTTCAGCAGGGTTATTGGTGTTTTTTGACGGTTTTTCACTGTTTTTAAGCGTTTCAGCAGGGTTATTGGTGTTTTTTGACGGTTTTTCACTGTTTTTAAGCGTTTCAGCAGGGTTATTGGTGTTTTTTGACGGTTTTTCACTGTTTTTAAGCGTTTTAGCAGGGTTATTGGTGTTTTTTGACGGTTTTTCACTGTTTTTAAGCGTTTTAGCAGGGTTATTGGTGTTTTTTGACGGTTTTTCACTGTTTTTAGGCGTTTTAGCAGGATTATTGGTGTTTTTTGACGGTTTTTCAATGTTTTTAAGCGTTTTAGCAGGGTTATTGGTGTTTTTTGACGGTTTTTTACTGTTTTTAAGCGTTTTAGCAGGGTTATTGGTGTTTTTTGACGGTTTTTCACTGTTTTTAAGCGTTTCAGCAGGGTTATTGGTGTTTTTTGACGGTTTTTCACTGTTTTTAAGCGTTTCAGCAGGGTTATTGGTGTTTTTTGACGGTTTTTCACTGTTTTTAAGCGTTTTAGCAGGGTTATTGGTGTTTTTTGACGGTTTTTCACTGTTTTTAAGCGTTTTAGCAGGGTTATAGGTGTTTTTTGACGGTTTTTCACTGTTTTTAAGCGTTTCAGCGGGGTTATTGGTGTTTTTTGACGGTTTTTCACTGTTTTTAAGCGTTTTAGCAGGGTTATTGGTGTTTTTTGACTGTTTTTCACTGTTTTTAAGCGTTTCAGCAGGGTTATTGGTGTTTTTTGACGGTTTTTCACTGTTTTTAAGCGTTTCAGCAGGGTTATAGGTGTTTTTTGACGGTTTTTCACTGTTTTTAAGCGTTTTAGCAGGGTTATTGGTGTTTTTTGACGGTTTTTCACTGTTTTTAAGCGTTTCAGCAGGGTTATTGGTGTTTTTTGACGGTTTTTCACTGTTTTTAAGCGTTTCAGCAGGGTTATTGGTGTTTTTTGACGGTTTTTCACTGTTTTTAAGCGTTTCAGCAGGGTTATTCGTGTTTTTTGACGGTTTTTCACTGTTTTTAAGCGTTTCAGCAGGGTTATTGGTGTTTTTTGACGGTTTTTCACTGTTTTTAAGCGTTTCAGCAGGGTTATAGGTGTTTTTTGACGGTTTTTCACTGTTTTTAAGCGTTTTAGCAGGGTTATTGGTGTTTTTTGACGGTTTTTCACTGTTTTTAAGCGTTTTAGCAGGGTTATTGGTGTTTTTTGACGTTTTTTCACTGTTTTTAAGCGTTTTAGCAGGGTTATTGGTGTTTTTTGACGGTTTTTCACTGTTTTTAAGCGTTTTAGCAGGGTTATTGGTGTTTTTTGACGGTTTTTCACTGTTTTTAAGCGTTTTAGCAGGGTTATTGGTGTTTTTTGACGGTTTTTCATTGTTTTTAAGCGTTTCAGCAGGGTTATTGGTGTTTTTTGACGGTTTTTCACTGTTTTTAAGCGTTTCAGCAGGGTTATTGGTGTTTTTTGACGGGTTTTTACTGTTTTTAAGCGTTTCAGCAGGGTTATTGGTGTTTTTTGACGGTTTTTCACTGTTTTTAAGCGTTTTAGCAGGATTATTGGTGTTTTTTGACGGTTTTTCACTGTTTTTAAGCGTTTTAGCAGGGTTATTGGTGTTTTTTGACGGTTTTTCACTGTTTTTAAGCGTTTTAGCAGGATTATTGGTGTTTTTTGACGGTTTTTCACTGTTTTTAAGCGTTTTAGCAGGGTTATTGGTGTTTTTTGACGGTTTTTCACTGTTTTTAAGCGTTTTAGCAGGGTTATTGGTGTTTTTTGACGGTTTTTCACTGTTTTTAAGCGTTTTAGCAGGATTATTGGTGTTTTTTGACGGTTTTTCACTGTTTTTAAGCGTTTCAGCAGGGTTATTGGTGTTTTTTGACGGTTTTTCACTGTTTTTAAGCGTTTTAGCAGGGTTATTGGTGTTTTTTGACGGTTTTTCACTGTTTTTAAGCGTTTTAGCAGGGTTATAGGTGTTTTTTGACGGTTTTTCACTGTTTTTAAGCGTTTCAGCGGGGTTATTGGTGTTTTTTGACGGTTTTTCACTGTTTTTAAGCGTTTTAGCAGGGTTATTGGTGTTTTTTGACTGTTTTTCACTGTTTTTAAGCGTTTTAGCAGGGTTATTGGTGTTTTTTGACGGTTTTTCACTGTTTTTAAGCGTTTTAGCGGGGTTATTGGTGTTTTTTGACGGTTTTTCACTGTTTTTAAGCGTTTTAGCAGGGTTATTGGTGTTTTTTGACGGTTTTTCACTGTTTTTAAGCGTTTTAGCAGGGTTATAGGTGTTTTTTGACGGTTTTTCACTGTTTTAAAGCGTTTCAGCAGGGTTATTGGTGTTTTTTGACGGTTTTTCACTGTTTTTAAGCGTTTTAGCAGGGTTATTGGTGTTTTTTGACGGTTTTTCACTGTTTTTAAGCGTTTTAGCAGGGTTATTGCTGTTTTTTGACGGTTTTTCACTGTTTTTAAGCGTTTCAGCGGGGTTATTGGTGTTTTTTGACTGTTTTTCACTGTTTTTAAGCGTTTTAGCAGAGTTATTGGTGTTTTTTGACGGTTTTTCACTGTTTTTAAGCGTTTCAGCAGGGTTATAGGTGTTTTTTGACGGTTTTTCACTGTTTTTAAGCGTTTTAGCAGGGTTATTGGTGTTTTTTGACGGTTTTTCACTGTTTTTAAGCGTTTTAGCAGGGTTATTGGTGTTTTTTGACGGTTTTTCACTGTTTTTTAGCGTTTTAGCAGGGTTATAGGTGTTTTTTGACGGTTTTTCACTGTTTTTAAGCGTTTCAGCGGGGTTATTGGTGTTTTTTGACGGTTTTTCACTGTTTTTAAGCGTTTTAGCAGGGTTATAGGTGTTTTTTGACGGTTTTTCACTGTTTTTAAGCGTTTTAGCAGGGTTATTGGTGTTTTTTGACGGTTTTTCACTGTTTTTAAGCGTTTTAGCAGGGTTATTGCTGTTTTTTGACGGTTTTTCACTGTTTTTAAGCGTTTTAGCAGGGTTATAGGTGTTTTTTGACGGTTTTTCACTGTTTTTAGGCGTTTTAGCTGGGTTATTGGTGTTTTTTGACGGTTTTTCACTGTTTTTAAGCGTTTCAGCAGGGTTATTGGTGTTTTTTGACGGTTTTTCACTGTTTTTAAGCGTTTCAGCAGGGTTATTGGTGTTTTTTGACGGTTTTTCACTGTTTTTAAGCGTTTCAGCAGGGTTATTGGTGTTTTTTGACGGTTTTTCACTGTTTTTAAGCGTTTTAGCAGGGTTATTGGTGTTTTTTGACGGTTTTTCACTGTTTTTAAGCGTTTTAGCAGGGTTATAGGTGTTTTTTGACGGTTTTTCACTGTTTTTAAGCGTTTCAGCGGGGTTATTGGTGTTTTTTGACGGTTTTTCACTGTTTTTAAGCGTTTTAGCAGGGTTATTGGTGTTTTTTGACTGTTTTTCACTGTTTTTAAGCGTTTCAGCAGGGTTATTGGTGTTTTTTGACGGTTTTTCACTGTCTTTAAGCGTTTCAGCAGGGTTATTGGTGTTTTTTGACGGTTTTTCACTGTTTTTAAGCGTTTCAGCAGGGTTATTGGTGTTTTTTGACGGTTTTTCACTGTTTTTAAGCGTTTTAGCAGGGTTATTGGTGTTTTTTGACGGTTTTTCACTGTTTTTAAGCGTTTTAGCAGGGTTATTGGTGTTTTTTGACGGTTTTTCACTGTTTTTAAGCGTTTTAGCAGGATTATTGGTGTTTTTTGACGGTTTTTCACTGTTTTTAAGCGTTTTAGCAGGGTTATTGGTGTTTTATGACGGTTTTTCACTGTTTTTAAGCGTTTCAGCAGGGTTATTGGTGTTTTTTGACGGTTTTTCACTGTTTTTAAGCGTTTCAGCAGGGTTATTGGTGTTTTTTGACGTTTTTTCACTGTTTTTAAGCGTTTCAGCAGGGTTATTGGTGTTTTTTGACGGTTTTTCACTGTTTTTAAGCGTTTTAGCAGGGTTATAGGTGTTTTTTGACGGTTTTTCACTGTTTTTAGGCGTTTTAGCAGGATTATTGGTGTTTTTTGACGGTTTTTCACTGTTTTTAAGCGTTTTAGCAGGGTTATTGGTGTTTTTTGACGGTTTTTTACTGTTTTTAAGCGTTTTAGCAGGGTTATTGGTGTTTTTTGACGGTTTTTCACTGTTTTTAAGCGTTTCAGCAGGGTTATTGGTGTTTTTTGACGGTTTTTCACTGTTTTTAAGCGTTTCAGCAGGGTTATTGGTGTTTTTTGACGGTTTTTCACTGTTTTTAAGCGTTTTAGCAGGGTTATTGGTGTTTTTTGACGGTTTTTCACTGTTTTTAAGCGTTTTAGCAGGGTTATAGGTGTTTTTTGACGGTTTTTCACTGTTTTTAAGCGTTTCAGCGGGGTTATTGGTGTTTTTTGACGGTTTTTCACTGTTTTTAAGCGTTTTAGCAGGGTTATTGGTGTTTTTTGACTGTTTTTCACTGTTTTTAAGCGTTTCAGCAGGGTTATTGGTGTTTTTTGACGGTTTTTCACTGTTTTTAAGCGTTTCAGCAGGGTTATAGGTGTTTTTTGACGGTTTTTCACTGTTTTTAAGCGTTTTAGCAGGGTTATTGGTGTTTTTTGACGGTTTTTCACTGTTTTTAAGCGTTTCAGCAGGGTTATTGGTGTTTTTTGACGGTTTTTCACTGTTTTTAAGCGTTTCAGCAGGGTTATTGGTGTTTTTTGACGGTTTTTCACTGTTTTTAAGCGTTTCAGCAGGGTTATTCGTGTTTTTTGACGGTTTTTCACTGTTTTTAAGCGTTTCAGCAGGGTTATTGGTGTTTTTTGACGGTTTTTCACTGTTTTTAAGCGTTTCAGCAGGGTTATAGGTGTTTTTTGACGGTTTTTCACTGTTTTTAAGCGTTTTAGCAGGGTTATTGGTGTTTTTTGACGGTTTTTCACTGTTTTTAAGCGTTTTAGCAGGGTTATTGGTGTTTTTTGACGTTTTTTCACTGTTTTTAAGCGTTTTAGCAGGGTTATTGGTGTTTTTTGACGGTTTTTCACTGTTTTTAAGCGTTTTAGCAGGGTTATTGGTGTTTTTTGACGGTTTTTCACTGTTTTTAAGCGTTTTAGCAGGGTTATTGGTGTTTTTTGACGGTTTTTCATTGTTTTTAAGCGTTTCAGCAGGGTTATTGGTGTTTTTTGACGGTTTTTCACTGTTTTTAAGCGTTTCAGCAGGGTTATTGGTGTTTTTTGACGGTTTTTTACTGTTTTTAAGCGTTTCAGCAGGGTTATTGGTGTTTTTTGACGGTTTTTCACTGTTTTTAAGCGTTTTAGCAGGGTTATTGGTGTTTTTTGACGGTTTTTCACTGTTTTTAAGCGTTTTAGCAGGGTTATTGGTGTTTTTTGACGGTTTTTCACTGTTTTTAAGCGTTTTAGCAGGATTATTGGTGTTTTTTGACGGTTTTTCACTGTTTTTAAGCGTTTTAGCAGGGTTATTGGTGTTTTTTGACGGTTTTTCACTGTTTTTAAGCGTTTTAGCAGGGTTATTGGTGTTTTTTGACGGTTTTTCACTGTTTTTAAGCGTTTTAGCAGGATTATTGGTGTTTTTTGACGGTTTTTCACTGTTTTTAAGCGTTTCAGCAGGGTTATTGGTGTTTTTTGACGGTTTTTCACTGTTTTTAAGCGTTTTAGCAGGGTTATTGGTGTTTTTTGACGGTTTTTCACTGTTTTTAAGCGTTTTAGCAGGGTTATAGGTGTTTTTTGACGGTTTTTCACTGTTTTTAAGCGTTTCAGCGGGGTTATTGGTGTTTTTTGACGGTTTTTCACTGTTTTTAAGCGTTTTAGCAGGGTTATTGGTGTTTTTTGACTGTTTTTCACTGTTTTTAAGCGTTTTAGCAGGGTTATTGGTGTTTTTTGACGGTTTTTCACTGTTTTTAAGCGTTTTAGCGGGGTTATTGGTGTTTTTTGACGGTTTTTCACTGTTTTTAAGCGTTTTAGCAGGGTTATTGGTGTTTTTTGACGGTTTTTCACTGTTTTTAAGCGTTTTAGCAGGGTTATAGGTGTTTTTTGACGGTTTTTCACTGTTTTAAAGCGTTTCAGCAGGGTTATTGGTGTTTTTTGACGGTTTTTCACTGTTTTTAAGCGTTTTAGCAGGGTTATTGGTGTTTTTTGACGGTTTTTCACTGTTTTTAAGCGTTTTAGCAGGGTTATTGCTGTTTTTTGACGGTTTTTCACTGTTTTTAAGCGTTTCAGCAGGGTTATTGGTGTTTTTTGACTGTTTTTCACTGTTTTTAAGCGTTTTAGCAGAGTTATTGGTGTTTTTTGACGGTTTTTCACTGTTTTTAAGCGTTTCAGCAGGGTTATAGGTGTTTTTTGACGGTTTTTCACTGTTTTTAAGCGTTTTAGCAGGGTTATTGGTGTTTTTTGACGGTTTTTCACTGTTTTTAAGCGTTTTAGCAGGGTTATTGGTGTTTTTTGACGGTTTTTCACTGTTTTTTAGCGTTTTAGCAGGGTTATAGGTGTTTTTTGACGGTTTTTCACTGTTTTTAAGCGTTTCAGCGGGGTTATTGGTGTTTTTTGACGGTTTTTCACTGTTTTTAAGCGTTTTAGCAGGGTTATTGGTGTTTTTTGACGGTTTTTCACTGTTTTTAAGCGTTTTAGCAGGGTTATTGATGTTTTTTGACGGTTTTTCACTGTTTTTAAGCGTTTTAGCAGGGTTATTGCTGTTTTTTGACGGTTTTTCACTGTTTTTAAGCGTTTTAGCAGGGTTATAGGTGTTTTTTGACGGTTTTTCACTGTTTTTAGGCGTTTTAGCTGGGTTATTGGTGTTTTTGACGGTTTTTCACTGTTTTTAAGCGTTTCAGCAGGGTTATTGGTGTTTTTTGACGGTTTTTCACTGTTTTTAAGCGTTTCAGCAGGGTTATTGGTGTTTTTTGACGGTTTTTCACTGTTTTTAAGCGTTTCAGCAGGGTTATTGGTGTTTTTTGACGGTTTTTCACTGTTTTTAAGCGTTTTAGCAGGGTTATTGGTGTTTTTTGACGGTTTTTCACTGTTTTAAGCGTTTTAGCAGGGTTATAGGTGTTTTTTGACGGTTTTTCACTGTTTTTAAGCGTTTCAGCGGGGTTATTGGTGTTTTTTGACGGTTTTTCACTGTTTTTAAGCGTTTTAGCAGGGTTATTGGTGTTTTTTGACTGTTTTTCACTGTTTTTAAGCGTTTCAGCAGGGTTATTGGTGTTTTTGACGGTTTTTCACTGTTTTCAAGCGTTTCAGCAGGGTTATTGGTGTTTTTTGACGGTTTTTCACTGTTTTTAAGCGTTTCAGCAGGGTTATTGGTGTTTTTTGACGGTTTTTCACTGTTTTTAAGCGTTTTAGCAGGGTTATTGGTGTTTTTTGACGGTTTTTCACTGTTTTTAAGCGTTTTAGCAGGGTTATTGGTGTTTTTTGACGGTTTTTCACTGTTTTAAGCGTTTTAGCAGGATTATTGGTGTTTTTTGACGGTTTTTCACTGTTTTTAAGCGTTTTAGCAGGGTTATTGGTGTTTTATGACGGTTTTTCACTGTTTTTAAGCGTTTTAGCAGGGTTATTGGTGTTTTTTGACGGTTTTTCACTGTTTTTAAGCGTTTTAGCAGGGTTATTGGTGTTTTTTGACGGTTTTTCACTGTTTTTAAGCGTTTTAGCAGGGTTATAGGTGTTTTTTGACGGTTTTTCACTGTTTTTAAGCGTTTCAGCAGGGTTATTGGTGTTTTTTGACGGTTTTTCACTGTTTTTAAGCGTTTCAGCAGGGTTATTGGTGTTTTTGACTGTTTTTCACTGTTTTTAAGCGTTTTAGCAGGGTTATTGGTGTTTTTTGACGGGTTTTCACTGTTTTTAAGTGTTTTAGCAGGGTTATTGGTGTTTTTGACGGTTTTTCACTGTTTTTAAGCGTTTTAGCAGGGTTATTGGTGTTTTTTGGCGGTTTTTCACTGTTTTTAAGCGTTTTAGCAGGGTTATAGGTGTTTTTTGACGGTTTTTCACTGTTTTTAAGCGTTTCAGCAGGGTTATTGGTGTTTTTTTGACGGTTTTTCACTGTTTTTAAGCGTTTCAGCAGGGTTATTGGTGTTTTTTGACGGTTTTTCACTGTTTTTAAGCGTTTCAGCAGGGTTATTGGTGTTTTTTGACGGTTTTTCACTGTTTTTAAGCGTTTTAGCAGGGTTTTTGGTGTTTTTTGACGGTTTTCACTGTTTTTAAGCGTTTTAGCAGGGTTATAGGTGTTTTTTGACGGTTTTTCACTGTTTTTAAGCGTTTCAGCGGGGTTATTGGTGTTTTTTGACGGTTTTTCACTGTTTTTAAGCGTTTTAGCAGGGTTATTGGTGTTTTTTGACTGTTTTTCACTGTTTTTAAGCGTTTTAGCAGGGTTATTGGTGTTTTTTGACGGTTTTTTCACTGTTTTAAAGCGTTTTAGCGGGGTTATTTGTGTTTTTTGACGGTTTTTCACTGTTTTTAAGCGTTTTAGCAGGGTTATTGGTGTTTTTTGACGGTTTTTCACTGTTTTTAAGCGTTTTAGCAGGGTTATAGGTGTTTTTTGACGGTTTTTCACTGTTTTAAAGCGTTTCAGCAGGGTTATTGGTGTTTTTTGACGGTTTTTCACTGTTTTTAAGCGTTTTAGCAGGGTTATTGGTGTTTTTTGACGGTTTTTTCACTGTTTTTAAGCGTTTTAACAGGGTTATTGCTGTTTTTTGACGGTTTTTCACTGTTTTTAAGCGTTTCAGCGGGGTTATTGGTGTTTTTTGACTGTTTTTCACTGTTTTTAAGCGTTTCAGCGGGGTTATTGGTGTTTTTTGACGGTTTTTCACTGTTTTTAAGCGTTTCAGCAGGGTTATAGGTGTTTTTTGACGGTTTTTCACTGTTTTTAAGCGTTTTAGCAGGATTATTGGTGTTTTTTGACGGTTTTTCACTGTTTTTAAGCGTTTTAGCAGGGTTATTGGTGTTTTTTGACGGTTTTCACTGTTTTTAAGCGTTTTAGCAGGGTTATAGGTGTTTTTTGACGGTTTTTCACTGTTTTTAAGCGTTTCAGCGGGGTTCTTGGTGTTTTTTGACGGTTTTTCACTGTTTTTAAGCGTTTTAGCAGGGTTATTGGTGTTTTTTGACGGTTTTTCACTGTTTTTAAGCGTTTTAGCAGGGTTTTGGTGTTTTTTGACGGTTTTTCACTGTTTTAAGCGTTTTAGCAGGGTTATTGCTGTTTTTGACGGTTTTTCACTGTTTTTAAGCCTTTTAGCAGGGTTATTGGTGTTTTTTGACGGTTTTTCACTGTTTTTAAGCGTTTCAGCAGGGTTATTGGTGTTTTTTGACGGTTTTTCACTGTTTTTAAGCGTTTTAGCAGGATTCTTGGTGTTTTTTGACGGTTTTTCACTGTTTTTAAGCGTTTTAGCAGGGTTATTGGTGTTTTTTGACGGTTTGTCACTGTTTTTAAGCGTTTTAGCAGGGTTCTTGGTGTTTTTTGACGGTTTTCACTGTTTTTAAGTGTTTTAGCAGGGTTCTCGGTGTTTTTTGACGGTTTTTCACTGTTTTTAGCAGGGTTCTTGGTGTTTTTTGACGGTTTTTCACTGTTTTTAAGTGTTTAAGCAAGGTTCTTGGTGTTTTTTGACGGTTTTTCACTGTTTTTAATCGTTTACGCAAGGTTCTTGGTGATTTTTGACGGTTTTTCACTGTTTTTAAGCGTTTTAGCAGAGTTCTTGGTGTTTTTTGACGGTTTTTCACTGTTTTTAAGCGTTTCAGCAGGGTACTTGGTGTTTTTTGACGGGTTTTCACTGTTTTTAAGCGTTTTAGCAGGGTTCTCGGTGTTTTTTGACGGTTTTTCACTGTTTTTAAGCGTTTAAGCAAGGTTCTTGGTGTTTTTTGACGGTTTTTCACTGTTTTTAAGCGTTTAAGCAGGGTTCTTGGAGTTTTTTGACGGTTTTTCACTGTTTTTAATCGTTTACGCAGAGTTCTTGGTGCTTTTTGACGGTTTTTCACTGTTTTTAAGCGTTTTAGCAGGGTTCTTGGTGTTTTTTGACGGTTTTTCACTGTTTTTTAGCGTTTAAGCATGGTTCTTGGTGTTTTTTGACGGTTTTTCACTGTTTTTAGGTGTTTTAGCAGGGTTCTCGGTGTTTTTTGACGGTTTTTCACTGTTTTTAAGTGTTTCAGCAGGGTTAGGGTGTTTTTTGACGG
>NW_027556749.1:0-187270 GCF_964204865.1 Styela clava
CCCTAGGACCCTCAAAATTGCTTGGGATATCCTCGGGCTTGACTTTCTCGCGTTCTTGTGATATAATAAAAGGGGGTACCTTTTCACGTTCTCGATCGTTGAGATAAAAAAAAAAGTACTTGACAAAATAAAAATTTTAATATATAATAAACGGGGAGCCTTTCGCCGGCACAATTCGCACGATTGAACACGTTAAAAATGGGCTTGCTTTTTCTTCTTTTAATACTAAACCACGTTTAAACTCGTTTAGGCCCTCAAATGGCAATTATTTGAATATTTCAGCGCTACGACTGACACAATCCGCAAGCTTTCAGATTTCAACAGGCAAAAAAAAGACCGGGAACATCTAAGCCCCGGCCCTAAATAATATTTATTTATTTATTATTATTTATTATTTGCACCCTCCTTTTTCATCTTTGCCAAAATCAACCGGATTTTTAAAAATTCAATTTCTTTTTTGGCCTGTAATTCTTTCGCCTCAAAATAATTTAAAAATTTTTTTATAATTTCGATTAAGTCGACCGGCTCCATTTCGAAGCTTGCCAAATTGTTTAAATTATTTATAATTAAATTATTTATAATTTTTTTGGCGTTGTCTGTTTCAAATGTAATTTTTTCGAGATTTTCGAAATCGTTTTTGTTGTCAAGTGTCGAGAAAATGGCCAATAATTTATTTTTTTGCTTTATTTCCATTATTCTGCACCTCCTTCGTCACGTTCGAAATCTTCAAGCATTCGTGCCAAGTTGATTTTATCCGCTAAATCGTTTTGCGTCTCGTCGTCCTGCGTCTTGTTCTCTTCAGATGTTGCGAGGTCGTGGGATTCTTCGCGTATACTTTGCGCGGTAATTCCGCAACTTCTCAAAATTAAATCTTTTCACGTCGCGAAATCTTCAGGCTTCAAGTCTTCGGCTTGAGTGTATCCATTTAACGCGTTCCAAATCTCCCCATCTTCTACCTCGTCGCTGTCGGTGAACAGGTCGCGCGCTCTATCCTCCACATCTTCGGTGCAGTAATGTGCCCAATTTAATTTATCATTTAAACCAGTAAAGGAGTTACAAAATTTAATTTGTTCTTTTTTCTCTTCTTCTGCTTCTTTTGCTTCCTCTTCTTCTTCGGCCTCTCTTTCGTCTTCGTCGTTGTTATTTGGTCAAATAATCACGTATTGCGCCAATTCTACACGGTCCGCGTCGCAGTCTTCACGTGCTCCGCTTGTGCATTGGTGGCGGTTATAATTAATTTTTTTTAATAATCGGTTTTTTTCGTCCTTTATGTCTTGATTATCGAAACAGTCCGCCAAAAAATTATCGATTTTTTTTTTGCTTAAATCCGTACATTTTACGACTTCAAAGCGTCCAAGTCTATTTTTTTTTGTGTGTGTCATTGTGGCACCTCCTCAATATTATAATAATAATTAAATATATATTAATTAATTAATGCATTTATCTTTTACGTTTCAATTTAATTATATATTATTATTTTTTTTTTTGTTATTTTTTTTTTTACTTATTTTTTTTTTAAAATTTTTGCATTATACCACAAACGACAAAAAAGGGGTAAAGTGTTAAAATAATATTATAGAAATTAAAAAATTGATTTTTGAAAATTTAAAATAAAAATTAAATAAAAAATTGCCAAAAGCTCGCCCAATTAATTTTAACATAGTTTTTTTTTTTTGTCAAGTTTTTTTTTAAAAATTTTGAAATTTATTTTTAGACGAAATAAAAAATTTGAAAGAGAAAAAAATTTTTTTATTATTCTCTATGTAAGGACTTATTTTTTTGAAAAGCTTGATTATCTTACTGACAGAAAAAAAGGTGATTTTTGCATATGGGACCGTGGGTTAGACTGGAAGAGGTGAATTTTTTTGAGCTAAAACTTTTACAACTTTTCCGGGCTGAAAAACACGAGTTTTACCTGTCGTAGAACCAATACAGAAAAAAAGTAAAATATTTGCAAACTCTTATGAAAAACAAAAAATATTATACTATTATTACTTATTTATTTTTTTTTTTAAGCAGTAGTAGAGATAAATTTACTTTTTTAACGAAATGGCTTAAACACTGGGTAAAGTAGACTTTTCGAGGCCGGAAAAGTTATAGAAATTTTGACTAAAAAAAATTGAGCTAATTTTTAGTAAGATTTAGAACACTCAGTAAGATTTTGACGACTCGCAGGCGTAGAACGACAAAAACACACTGGCGAAATTTGGAATTTTTTGGAGGTCACAGTAAGGTATCGAATATGATATAATAATAATAGAGAAAAGGAAATAAAAGAATGGAATTACATACATTAAAGAATTGTAAAGCAAAAGAACAAAATGCTATTTGCTTATATTGTTTTGTTAAAAAAAATAGAAAGACAAAATAAAAGTATGATATAATAAATATAATAGAAAAGGAGAAAAGAAAAATGGAAATAGAAAAATACCACAAATTATTAGATGAAAGAAAAGAAAAGATTGGTAAAATATTTGAAAAGATTGGTAAAGAAGCAAATAAGTTCAATGATAAAGTAGAATTTACAGGAATTACAATTAACGATTCAAGTGTGTCAAATTCAACATATTACACATTTAATTATCAAAATAAAGAAGACGATTGTTTGGAATTGAATTTTAAAGTTAAAGTTTCAGATCATGACAAGCATTTCGGAAATGAATTTAAATTTATTTTTGAAAAATTTACAAGTGAAGAAGAAAATGAATATTGATTTGAAACATTCGATTTTAATTATTGAAATGATAAAAATTTAATTGCTTGTTTAAAAGAATTTTTGGAAGAAGAATATTATTAAAAAAAAAGGAGAAAAATTATGAAAACAGAAACAAAAAACAAAATGTGAGGAAATGATTATCTTTTCTTAGAATGCTCAATTTGAATTAAAGACGAACATTTAAAAGATATTGATTTTACAAAAGAAATTGGGCCAAATGATGACGACGCAGGCGATGATTATGATATTGACGCCGACGAATATTACCACGACGACAACAATTGACCGCGTGAAGATTTTTAAATAAAGGAGAAAAAATTATGATTACTACACAAAAAGAAACAGCAAGACAACGTTTTAATGCTATTTTGAATAAAATTGACAATTCAGAATATATATATGACATAGATGAAGAAGTTAATTATCTTGATGATATGGGGGCGGGATCACAATTTTATTTTAGAAAGAATTTAAATAAATTGTTTAAAGAATTAAATTATAAAGATATGGAAGAAACTTATTTTAAAATAATGAGCAAAAACAAAGATTGAGCGCAAATTAAATTATATTTAGATGATGACGTAAATTTACAAGATGAAAAGATTTTTGACAATTTCAAGAAACAAACATACGATTTTTTTAAACACATCCAACGAATGATTGACGAAATTTTGAAAGATGATTTGATAAAGTTTAAAGCATATTGTGCGAAAGATATGGAGCGAAGTTTACCCATTATTAAAGGATATTTAAAAAATAATTGAGTATAAAAGGAGAAAATTATGAAAAAAAATACAATTGATTTAATTTTTAAGTTAGTAGGGATTATTAGCGAAGAAAAAGGTAAAGGGAAAGGTGAAAAAATTTTGGCGAAAAATATTTTGAAACATTTTGAAAGCGATATTAGTGTTAAATGTTTTAATGATCGTTGAAATTCGTTTAAAGATCGGCGTCGGGAAATTTTAGAAGTAAATTTGAAACAATTTAAATTATCTACATTAATATTGATTAAACATAGTTTAATTGGTGAAACTAAAAACAGTTGTAAGATCCAAAAAAACAAAGATATAGTTGTTTATTATAATAAATTGTTTTACAAAGGTTGTGATGCCAACCTGGGTTAGGATATGATATAATAAAATAAAGTTGAATATGATATAATAAAAATAGAAGAAAACAAAGGAGAAAAAAAAATGAATAATTGAAGATTAAAGATTATTAAAGAGTTTAAAGAATATTTGGAAGCTAAAGAAGCTAACCGATTAACACCTGAAGAGAAAACAATTGCTTCAGATTTTTTAAACATAATGGGAAGTTTTAGCCGTTCAACCGACTTTGACAATTTCGAATTTAAAGGACGCGACGGGTTAAATTATTACGAAGAAATGGCGTTTGCACACTTTAGAAATTGAGAAAATGACAAAATTAATTTTAAAAAAATAACATTTAAAACAAATAAACATTTTTTAGATTGAATTTTAAGTATCAATAAATTTAAGTTGAGTCGACTAAAAACAACAATTTCGAGACTTGAAGAAATGAAAAAAAAAGAGGTTTATCGTGATAAAAAAGGAGGTAAAAAATAATATGAAAAATAAATTAGAATATGAAAGTTATTTATCAAACGCAAAATCTTTAATAAGAAATGATAAATTAAGCGTTAAAGATTTGGAAAAATCATTCAAAGTTGTAAGTAATAATATACTAAAATTAAAAAGTGAAATTTTAAAAAATGTAGTAAAAGGCGAAAGCGTTTGAGTTGATAATCATAATAAAGAAAACTATGAAAGTATATTAAAAGCTATCGAGTACTGCCTTTACAATTATAATTTAATTAAAGAAGGAGAAGATAAAGAATATGATGAACAAGAAACTAGTTAATTTTTTAGCAATAGTTGTTACAATGATATATTGCTCACATTTGATTTGCTCAGTTGTAGTACTAACAACAATTGAGACTTTACCAAGTTGATTAGCTTTATTACCACTGTTAAATCCAACACTAGCTTTAGCAGTTTTTTCATTTTTTGATAAAATTGGATGATTAGGAGGAGAAAATAATGAATAAATTAAAATTTTTTCTAAAAAACATAGTTGATTTTTTACTTATATTTATGGTTGTAGCGTCAATATTATTTATATTAGCATCAAATTATATTACTTATTTTGGGTGACTTAATAATATTGGTGTGTTGAAAGTTAAGAAACTTATTACAATCTATATATTATTAATTATAATATTAAGTATTGGAACACCAATTGTTTTATATTTTAGTGTAGAGTCAATTAACATACAATATAAAATTATAAAATATTTGTGAAAATTTAAAAAGGAGAAAAATAATAATGACAAAAGAACAAATTAAAGAAATAAAAAAAGATGTCGATAATTTAAAACATCTTGACGTTCCAAGAGCGATACGTCAAAATATGCCAGAAGAATTGAAAGATATTTGACGTTGTGAAAAATTTGACGATTTGACAGATGAAGACATAAAAGAAATACATAATGCCGTTGTGACAACTGTAGACTCATGAATAGAATTAACGCAAGAGGCCCAAAATTCTAGTGGAGGCTTCAGCTCAGACGTTAAGATGTTTACATCGTACCGCGAAGACTTAGAAGATTTTAACGAAAAGTGAGAAAATAAAGGAGAAGGAACACAATGAATATAGATTTAAAAGATACAATTGAAACTTTAATTAATAATACTATCGAAAAAAATTTTGGAAAAGACAGAGCTTTAGAAAAGGGTATTAGAGAAAACGAAGCAGGAGTTGTTGATTTCTGAAATTGTTTTGGTCGAACAGCATTACATGTAATAGTTCACGAAGAAAAAAGCGGAAGGTTACATATACGAATTCCAGATACGGGAGACAAATTGACGCAATGTATTTTTATTAAACAAAATAAAAAAGGTTGAAAAAAATTAGAAGATCATATTATGTTATCACTGAATTATCAAAGAAAAAAATTAAAAGAACACATTGAAGAAACTCATAAAAAGATAGCGCGTTTACATGAATTAGACAACCAACGAAGAAAAGATATTGAGGCGTTTTATAAAAAATGGTTTGTACTTGAGGAGAAAACAATACATGATGAATAAATTAGATAAATATTATACAAAACAAAAAATAGCTAATAAGTTAACAACATATATATATGCGGTTTTAAAATATTATAAAATTGATTATAACAATTTAACATGAATTGAACCTAGCGCCGGCGAAGGAGTGTTTGTTGACGCTTTAGAACAAGTATTAGACATAAAACCTAAAATTCTGTGCTATGATATTGATGAAGATTTAAAGAACAAAAGAGTCATTAAACAAGACTTTTTAAAGGTTAATCTAAAGCATTCGGCGAAAAATATAATTTTTGGAAATCCACCATTTGGTCGATCTGGACAGTTAGCAATTGACTTTATCAATAAGGCTTCAAAAATTGCTGATATTGTTTGTTTTATAGTACCTAATACTTTGCGACGATATTCAACTCAAAAAAAATTAAATAACGACCTAAAATTGATTGTAGAATTAACTGTTGATCAAAATGCTTTCGAGTATAAAAACAAAACAAAAAATTTCAATTGCTCATTTCAAATTTGAGTCAATAAAAATCGAGAAGAATTTAAAGACGGAAAAAATTTGAGATTATTAGAAAAACAACCGTTTCGAGTTCCTTCTGTAAAGACGTTTATTTACAATAACACAAAAAAGACTGTCAAATTTTTTGATAAGGCTAAATACAAGTGGGACGTGGGTATACCTCGACAAGGTTTTTGCGACTACTCAAAATTAATTACAGATCAAAAAGAGTTAAAGACAACTCAACAGTATATGTTTATTAAATATAATGATGAGTTAGCAAAAAAAGTTGTTGAGTTAATAGATTTTGAAGAACTGTCACATAGTAATACAATTGTACCAGGTTTTTCGACAACAGATTTTATAAAAGAATATAATGAGATCAGGAAATTACAAGGAGGTCATAATTATGAATAAAACACCCATAATTTGCGTTTTTTTAGGTAATGATTCAAAAGAGTTATCAAATACTAGACATAATATTGGTTGACTTTTTTGCGATTTTATGGCTTTAATAACGGAAAATACATTTATTGAAAAAAAACATTATTATTACTTTAAAGATTACATTTGTACTGGTATTAGTCCAGTTTATTTTATTAAATTGAAAACACTAATGAATGATTCAGGAAAGATTTTGAGAAAAATTTGTCAAAAACAAAAATGAAATTATGATCAATTAATTATTTTTGCCGATAATACGGATTTAAAACTAACAAAATTTAAAATAAAAAATCATATATGTAATAATGGTCATCGTGGAACACACGACATAGTTGAACAATTCAAAACTAATAAAATTAAAATGTTTTACTTAGGAATAGATAGACAGAAAAATTTAAAACAATGAGTGTTGTCTCAATTTGAGGATAAAGAAATTTTGTTTTTGAACAAATATATTTTTCCGAAACTTTGAAATAAATTTGAAGAAAGTTTAAAGTTGAATATGATATAATAAATATATATAGAAATGAGAAACGAAATTAAAAAAAGTATATTGATATTTTTATTTATAGTAAATGTTATTTTTAGTATTATTTTGATTAAAAGTAATTTAGAATTAAATAATGATAAGTCAAACTTAGAAACTAAATTAGTAGAATTAGATAATGAGAAGACAAAACTAAACGGAATTATTAGATCTCAAGAAGATTTAAAAATAATTATTGGGAATCAAGAAGAAGAATTAGAAAGATTAAGAACACTTACTAGACTTCAAGAAACAAACCTAATTAAATTAGAAAACAAAAATAAATGTGATATAATAAATATATGGAAAGTTATGAAAATTTAAAAAACAAGAAGAAAAAAAGGAGAAAAAAGAATAATGAAAACATATAAAATTTGAATGAAAGATAAAAAAGAGTTGGATAAATTGGAAAGTATACTATGAGATTTAAAAATTGAATATGATGCTAGAACTAGTATTGAAAGTACAATATTATCACCAAAAGGGGACAAAGACAATACTATTTGAGATAAAAAAGGTTTTTATGTAACAATTAAAACGTTTGAAAAAGGAGGAAAAGAATAATGAATAATTTTTCGGATGGAAATGGAAAATATAAAAAAATATCTAGTGACGAATTAAAACAATTAGAAAAAAAAATGGAAAATACACTTATTAGTGCTGTTGAAAAAATGAATTGCGGTGTGGTTTATTGTGATTGAATGAGATGGGATGAGTCACCACATGAACCTTTGAGAGGTCGTTTTGTCGTCACTATTGAGTCTATGGGTCATAGATTTGACTTTGTAAACTTTAATATTCATATTTTAGAAAAAAAACCTAGACGATGATATCATTTAGAAGATAGTGATAATGACAAAATCGAAGTTTATTTAATACTTGAGGATTTTGAAAAATTAGATGATTATCTTGAAGAATTTAAAAAAACTATTAGAAAAGAAATGCGTTCAATTATACGAGCTAAAAATTGAAACCAATTGTATAGTTATAATTTTGAAAATATTCGTATTAAAAAAGTTTGAGAAATTGGAAAAAAATATTTTGGTGATAATGATTTGACAAATACTTACCTCGAAGGTAAAGTTTCACGTCGCGCTTTCAACAAATATCGAAAAGCACTTATTAAAATAGTAAACACAAGACTTTCAAATTGAAAAAAAGGCGATGACCCTAAAATATTTATTGGCGTATATGCTATTTTAGATTGAGAAAAAGAAAACGTTGAAAAAATAAAGACAATTAATAGAATTAGAAAAGAAATTGCTAATCAAAAATTTACGAAAAAAAGAGGATCGTATAAATATAAAGGAGAAGAATAATGACAAATAAAGAAAAAGGAAAAAAAATTAAAGAAATGACAGAAAAACAAAGAGAACGCGAAAGATGAAAATTATTTTTACGAAAATATATTTGATTATCAAATCATAAAGACATAAAATATCATAGTAATTTGACAAATCGAATTTTAAATTGTAAACATATTAAAAAAGATGAAGACAAAAATAAAGTAATAGATGTTATAAATGGAGAACTTAAAATGTCTGATATCGAACATGATTTGTTTCTTTTATTAAGAGATGAAATATTTTTTGATTTAATTAATGTTATTAGAGATAATAATAAAATTGAAGAAGATAAAACAAAAGAACGGAAAAGATTAGAAGTAGTAAAATTACTAAAACGTTTTAAACAATATGAATGATCATGAATTACTATGAAAAACATGGAAGCTTTAGCAGAAGAAGTAAACAGACAAAATAATTATGATAAAGATAAATTAGTTACTTTAAATGACAGATTTTATGATAAAGATGTTCATGGTAGCGAAACATCAGATGATACTACTCTTTTTTATTTTTTAATTGGAAAAAAAGATGAAGATTATAAATATGCGACAGATGTTTCAATTTGTGTTTATAGAGGAGGTGATATTAAAGTTAAATATCCCGACATCACAAACTTTACAGAATATGATGACGATGGACATAAAACTATGTATTGTAAAGTAGCAACTTATTTTGATATCCATAACGATTGAGATGATATTATTGATAAAATTAAAAAAACTATAACATATTTAGAAATAAGAGACAAAGAAGAAATTGAAGAAGCTGAAAAAAAAGAAGCTGATAAATGAAGAGCATTACGAAAAAAAGAGGAAAAGAAAGAGCTTGAAGCAAAAAGAAAAGAGATGGAAGCAAAAATATTAAAGGATATAGCAAAAAAAGCTAAGAAAAAAGCAAATGACAAAATGTAATTATTGTATTAAAGAACCTAAAGGCACATACTGTTTAGAGTGTTTTTTAAAGAACGAAAAAGAGCGTAAAAAAAATGTTAAAAAAAGAAATTAAAAAATTTTGAGATTTAAATAAAATATTGGCGAAAATTGGCAATGTCGAAAATGTTACTGTAAGCCCTAAACTTGACGGAGTTGGGGCTTACTATGATAAAACATCTAACAGTTTAGTTATATGTCGATCCTCGGCTAGAGTGACAACATTTTCTATAAAAAAAGATGATAGAGTTGAAGGCTTTGGCGAATTAGTTTTAAATAAAGAGTTTGGAAATCGGCGTGATGTTGTAGGTCTTATTAATAGAAAGTTTTATGATAAACGCCACGACTTGTTAGAATTTATTAACTACAAAAGAGTTGAAAAAATAATTAAATTGAAAGATTTGAAAAAGTATATTGAACAACAGAAAAATATTGATTTTTACACTGATGGTGTGATTATTGAACGTAAATATGCGTTTAAATTCGAAGGACCTAAAAGTTGTGGAACAATAGATAAAATAACAAAACAAATTGGCAAAAAAACGGGCAAAATTTCTTATATTGCTTGATTAAAACAAAGTATTAAATTGAATGAAATTACTGTCAAGAAAGTTAATTTGTCAACTAATAAAAGTAAATATAAAGTGGGTGACCATGTCGTTATTGAATTAAAAGGACAAACGGTTCCTATCATAATAAAAAAGGAGAATATATAATATGAATAAATTTATAGTAGTTGAAGGTATTGATTATTCAGGTAAATCAACCTACATAGAAAAATTGAAAAAAAAATATAAGAAAGAAGGAAAAAGTGTTTATGTGACGCGAGAGCCACGAGGAATTAGTTTTGGCGAATTATTAGCTAAAGAAGTCTTTTTTAATGACAACCTCAAAATTAGTTCGATCACAAAAGCAATTTTGTTTATTAGTGTCGGTTGAGAATTATATAATAAAGTATTGGCTAAAAAGTTTAAGAAGTATGATATTGTGATTTGTGATAGGTATATATTTAGTACGTTTGCTTATCAAGTATTTGGAGGTGATAAAACAATTAATCAAAATCAATTATTGACAATGTACACTTACGCGATGCCAAAAAATTATTTACCTCACGAAGTACACTGAGTAGATTGTTCGACTGCCGAAATTTTAAGACGAGTAAAAATTAGATTACCAGCTAATAATTACGACGCAAAATGTTTAAAGAAAAGTTATGTTAATAAGATTAGAAAAGCCTACAAAGAAACTTTTGAGTTTTTTACGTATAACACTATCTATTTTAAAAAACGTATCGAATGAAACGTTATTGTGTTTGAAAAGGATGACAAAATTAATGAATAATATTTTTAAGAGTTTGGCGCAAATGCGCGATTTGAATATGTATGAAACAGATGAGTTGAAATTGATGCCTATCAATGAGGCAAAAAAATTAAACAAAACTATTATTGTTTTAAATTACAAATTATTTTATAATGACAAAAAAGCTTATGCTGTCGTTTTGAAGAACACGAACAAGTTTAAATATTTTGAAAGTAACAGTTGGGGCGAAAAAAAATTTTTTGCTAAAAAAACCTTTGTAAAGAACAATAATTTAAAAATCAAGTTTAATTGTCTTGACGGTGATTATGGATTTGTAGCGATTGACACGGTGGGTTCGAAAGCCCACTTTGTTAATTGAAATGAAATTTTAGATAGTCAAGTCCATAAAAAACAAATATATAAAATTAGATTTAGTATTAACTATAATTTTTCAATAGATTTTTTAAACGATTCTTGACGAAAATTTCGAGCAACACATTCTAATCTATATTTTAAAAATTTTAGAAACGAAGTTGATAGATATATAATAAATTTAAAGTTTGTAAGAACATTTATAAATAACATAAAAGGAGTAAAAGAAGATGTTTAAAAATAATAAAGAAAATAATGATTTAGGGGTATATAGTGATGATATTGATATTATGTTAGAAGTTGCCAATGAAGTATTTTGTAGAACAGTATCGTTAAGTTGAAGTACATGACAAAAAGTTCATGGTTATCAGAGTGCTACCTTAGTAAAACATTCATCAAAAATGAATACGTCTAAATTGTTAAATACTCGACGAACTATTTTGACATGTAAAGCAATTTGATCACTATCGAAAAATATTTTAAAATTGGAAGATAATGATAAAAATAGAATAAAATGTTATAGAGAAGGGTTACGTTTTTATGTTACAGTGTGACCACCTACTATGTCATGATATCGAGAATTTAAAGGATTTTTAAAGAAATGAAAAAAAAAATAGATATATTATATAATAAGTATGTTGAAACAAAAGACAAAAAAATTCTAAATAGAATCAAATATGAGATGATGGATATAGCAAAAAAAACATGTAAAGTTGTTTCACATATAAAAACAAAAGGTTATAGTGATCCAAAAACAATGTACAGTTTCTGTTTTGAACGGTTTGATAAAATAATAAACGATTATGAACCTACACATAAAACAACGTTGAGTACATATACTGCTATTTGTCTTTGAAATTATTTAAGAAGTAGACAATATCATAAAAGTTTAGACATTACAAAATCTAGAATTTATACAACACGATCATTAGATACTTTTAATAATGACAAATTAAAGTTAGATTTAAAGAGTATTTTAGGCGATACTTTTGATTATAAATTAATATGTGACTATATTGGACTCAATGGAAAGAAATTAAAAAATAAAGAATTAGCTAAAATATATAATAAACCTTTAGGTTCTATAAAAACAAGACTACGAACTATTGAAAAGGAACTTAGAAAATATTTTAAAAATAATTAAATCTTTTTTAGTGTTTTTGTACATATATATATATGGAGGGTCTCAAAAAACCTCTAGTCCTAAATACATAAAATTTAAGAGTAACAAACTCCGCCTTGTTACTAAATTAACTTTTTGACTTTAAACTGTTAGACACGGGTGCGTCTTTAACCACACTACAGTTTGAAAAGGTACTATAACCTTTTAGTCAAGTCGTGACTTAAACCGACTTAACTACCTCTGTTAACGCGGAGGTGGTTTTTGGGCCTGTAGCTCAATAGGGAGAGCATTTGGTTTGCAATCAAAAGGCAGTCAGTTCGAATCTGGCCAGGTCCACCATAATAGAGTGTTAGCTCAGCAAGTAAGAGCGCCTGTATTACAAGCAGGAGGTCAGTGGTTCAAGCCCACTACACTCTACCATTTTTTGCTGGTTTAGCTTAATTTGGCAAAGCACCCGTCTTGTAAACGGACGAGTAAAGGTTCGAGGCCTTTAACCAGCACCATATAGAGCTATAGCTTAGTGGTTACAGCGCACGCCCTATAAGCGTGAGATCTTGGGTTCGATCCCCAATAGCTCTACCATTTGGATCTGTGGTGTAATGGATAACATGCCTCTCTGTCTAAGAGAAGATAGCGAGTTCGATTCTCGTCAGGTCCGCCACGGAGGAGTAGCGAAGTGGTTAAACGCGTCTGACTGTAAATCAGATTCTTTTTAGATACGGGAGTTCGAATCTCTTTTCCTCCACCATTATCGGAAAGTAGCTTAGATGGAAAAGCACTCGGTTTGGGTCCGAGAGATCATAGGTTCAAATCCTCTCTTTCCGACCATTTTGGAGCGATACCCAAGCTGGTTTAAGGGGACTCATTGCTAATGAGTTAGGTTAGTTTCTGACGCATGGGTTCGAATCCCATTTGCTCCGCCACGCCCGATTAGCTCAGTTGGTTAGAGCGATTGCCCGTTAAGCAAGAGGTCACAAGTTCGAATCCTGTATTGGGCGCCACGCCTTGTTAACTCAAACGGTAGAGTAGTTGCCTTTTAAGCAAACGGTTAAAGGTTCGAGTCCTTTACGAGGCACCATTTTTGCCCACGTAGCTCAATTGATCAGAGTAAGGGTGTTCTAAGCCCTAGGTTGAAGGTTTGAATCCTTCCGTGGGTACCATTTTATTTATCTGGTCCAAAAATCCAAGGACCAGCTCTACAGACTCAAGGCTAGTCAAAGGTAGCACTATATTAGTGTAAGCCTAGTTTGCCACCACTGTCTCTACAGACCATTTTGACATGTGGTAAACGTTTCGCAGATGTAGTTTAGTGGTAGAACCTCAGATTTCCAATCTGATTGCGGGAGTTCAATTCTCCCCATCTGCTCCAATATTTCAATGTCATTTTTGACATTTTCAGGAACAACGACGTCTATAACGTCAGATTCCAAATGTGCCGAGCATCACAATTTAAACTGCTCATTATTTGAGGTGATCAAAATGAAAACGATATGCGTCAAAAGAAACATGACTCAAAGTGAAAAACTTTTAGTTTTAAGACAGAAGAGGCTAGTTTTAATATCACAAATAAAACACGTCAAACTTCTTTTTTTCTTATGTTTGTTTGTAATAATCATACCTTACTATTTATATGTAAAGTGTTATCGAAACGTGAAAATTATAAACAAAATAAAAAAAATTAATACTAAAATAGTAGAGCGAGGTGGGTACGAAACTAGCGTACAAAAATTATATAATCCTCATACTACGAAAATCCCTTGAAAAAGTCATAGTTAAATAATAATATTACTATGGACAGAGAAAAAAAGAAAAAGAAGATTGAAGACGAAAATGATATCGCTGATGTTGTTATTGTTTCAGTTTTTATATAAATGACAAATGAAGAAAAACGAATGTATGATTGATACATTTGATCAGTTTCAACAATGATACAAAAAAATATGATTGATTTAAGAACTCTAAAAAATCAAGTAAAAGAGTTAAGATATATGTTAATGGCTGATTTTGAAGGACCACCTCCACATTGAGAGTCTGAATATGTGAATCCACGATATTTCACAATCTTAGAAATTGTAAAAAAGAAAGAAGAGGCTATGCAGTATGGTGTTGATAATTACGACAAAATAAAACAAGGTAAAAAAATGAAAGAAAAATGAGATGACAACAGATAAGATTACATCTTAGGAGAAAAAAATATGTTATATAGAATAGAAAAATATGATATGATTCATAGAGATTGAGCAAAACACGCAACATCACAAATATATAATGATTATGTTAAATATTGTGAAATATTAATAGAAAAAGATGACTTACAATTAGAAGATCTTAAAGAATCATTAGATTTAGTTAAATACTCTATATTGAATTTGACAGAAACAATTTTAAAATGTATAAAAGAAGGGCAATCAATTATGCCACACAACAGTCTTTTAGAACATAAAATTGAAATTAAAACAGCTTTAGAATATTGTATTAAAAATTTTAATAATATTAAGGAGGTTTGATAATAATGTTGACAGATGCGCAAGCTAAAGAAGACATGAAGTTTTTAACAGAAAAAGGAAAAGTGGAGTTACTCACCATTAAACATTGAGTAGAAGAAAAAGATTTTAAGTTAAAAAAATTGTTACAATTATCACTTAGAGTTGAAGAAACAAATAAAGCAATAAAATATTGTATTAAAAATTATAATAAAATAAAGGAGAAAAAATAATGAAAACAACAAATGAAAAATTAATAGGAACTATAATGACATTACTAATAGAAGAAGATGGGCTAAGTTGAACTAAACAGTTAACAGACAAACAAATTGATTTAATCAAAAAATATATACCACAATATGATCCAAAAAAAATATACAAACAATTTGATACTTTTGTATATAAAGATGTAGTTTGTGTTGTAGAAACATATGATCTAGGTTATATGTGAGCGTATCCTTTACTAAAGAATAGCGCTGAAAAATATAGTAGCGCAGGTGATGGAACATTAATTAAACTTTATGATGAGTATGATTCAACATTACCAAAACCTTTTAACAAACTAGATGCTAATTTAAATTTGGAATATATGAATTCGATTTATAACTGAATTGGAGATGGCGCACCTGAATCTTTAAAATTTAAATATATTAACACAAAAAAAACATTTAAAAAGTTAGATACTATACATGAAAGTCATAAAATTTTAGGTGTGGCATTTAGTAAAGTAATCGACGTTTATTTGAAACCAATTTTAGAACGTATTGAAAAACTTGAAAAAAAAGTAGAAGATTTACCAACACGTGCCGTAATTGGAGACTGCTTATATCCAATAGGTAAACGTATTGAAAAACTCGAAGACAAGGTTAAGAATAATGACAAATAATGATATATATAAAAAATTTATCAAACATGTTTCAGTATTAGTGATAAATAATTTAATTAATTTAGAAAATTTAAAAGATATGTTGACTATAACAAAAAATGAAATATTAGAACGTTCAGAAGAAATTATTAAAAAGATGTACCGCAGAGAATGAGGAGAAATAACTTTCAACGAAGAAATACAATTAGAATGTATTATGATTAAAAAAGCATTGGAACATTGTATCAAAAATTTCGATAAAATCAAAGGAGAAAAATAATGATTAGAGATTGAGAATGAGAATATAGCGAAAGAGAAAAATATTTAGAAAAAAATAGAAGATTTGTATTATCAAGTAATGATAGATTTTATAATAGTAACGATGAATCAGATTATAGAATTATAGAAGACTTGATAATATATGAAATATATAATAAACATATGACTATTAAAGATCTTAAAAAATTATTTTATGAATATAGCACGCGAGAGTTTGAAGAAAAAAGAAACCATTTTAAAAAATTTCAAATTACATCATTAGAAAGTGTACGACAAATAGGTATAATTACTCGACATTGTGAAGCTATGAAGAATTTATTAAGTTTTCATATTATTAAACAAGAAGAAAAAAAGGAGAAAAAAGAATAATGTATTACGACCCAGAAACAGATGTAACAACATCACCAAATATTGATCGTGAAGATTCACCATGAAAAATAGAATTAGAAAGATTTTATAATGAAAATAAAGAATTAAAAGAAAAAAATAAAGAATTAGAAGAAAAAAATGAAGATTTGAAGTTTGAGATGTACTGTATGAAAATGAACAGATGTCCAAATATAATACGCCATTATAGATATTATAGTCGTTGTTGTAAGGATACTTGTTTTAGTTTACGAAAAGATCCTCATTTTAAACGATATTATAAATGTCGTTGCTGAACGGTCAACTAAAATGTTAGATTTCAGAGGACAAAATTTATACAACTTAGGGCCAATTTTTTTAGTTACTGGCCCTATGTTTGCCGGAAAAACGGCTTGAGTACAAAGAAAATTAATTGAATGAGAGTGTGAAGACGCACCTATTTTTCAACGTGAAGATACTATTAGAAAAGAAAGACAGATTGAAAATGTGATTCCATATAAAAATAACGTTGATTTAAAATCGAAATTAGACGAAGTTCTTAATAAAATTTTAAATAAAAAGTTACCCCAAATCATCGTTTTTGAAGAATGTCATTTCTTGCCTCTTGAATTCTTTAACGATATTGACAAATTAATCAGCTGAGGTATTGTATTGTTATTTTGTGGTCTTAGATTACTTAATAATGATGTACGCCGTTTCATGATGAAAACATTAGAAGGAAAAGCAGATTTTATTGTCAATTTAGAAGGTACTGATTTTTGCTCATCATGTGAAGATATGCCAGATTACTCTTTGTCATATCGAAAATCAACTAAATCAACAAGCTATGTTGGTGGATCAGACACTTACCAAGCATTATGCATGAAATGTTTCATAAAAAAAGAAAAATATAAGGAGAAAAATATATAAAAATGAATATGAACGAAAATAATAATATCGAACAAAATAACGCACTAAAAAATATCGAGTATTATATGTGACAAAATATTTTTAAAGGTGCTTATACTGGAGTTTCATTACTCTCAATACCAAAAGTTTTTGATTTCGATTTTAAAAAAATGTATCAAGACAAACCAAAAAAAGGTAAAAAAGAAAAGGATTCAGATTTTAACAATAGAAAAGTACAAGTTACAAATTACAATCAAGTTGTAAAAAGTTATATTAGTACTCACGAAAAAATAATTAAAGATTTTAAAGTATCATTGAAAACATTAAATCCACTAATTTTGACTGAAATCTTAAAAAAAATAAATGATGGAATTGTGTCTTGATATACAATTAATAAATTAGATTTCAAAGTAACAATTAACGACTTACCTCGTTTGTATGGAATAACTTATGATAAAGAAAATTTCTTAAAAATCATGGGTGAATTATTTAATAAAGATATCAAATATAGTATTAATGAAGAAAAAATTGATATTGAACTTTCAAATGAGTATAAAATTCCAACAAATGAAAAAATGACATGAATTAAAAAAAAAGTAACAATTTCAAAAAAAGACTTTGATAATTTAGTTCAAGGACCTTCTCACATAAATTTTATTCACAATCTTTTTGAAGTGTTTAAAGGAGTTGTGTTATTTGACATTATAATTAGCGCAAAACCTCATTTAACAACAGCTGAAAAAATTAGTGACGATTTAGAAATTGACTACATTTTTGAAATTATTGGAGCACAAACAAGTAAAAAAATTAATGAAAATAGAATTTTGATGGCTGAATATAAATATACACAAGCACAATCAACAATTCATAAAATGGACAAATTAGTAGCTAAGAAAAAAGAATTAGAAAAAAAAAATAAGGAGAACAAAAAATAATGAATAACTATAACTACAACCAAAACCAAAACTATAATCAAGGAATGAATAATCAAAATTATAATCAAAATCAAGGAATGAATAACTATAACCAAAATCAAGGAAAACAATACTCATTACCTAATATTGTTGCTGAAAGAGCAAGTACTATTTCAATGGCGTTTAATCCTAAAATTTTAACTCAATTTGGGTTAACATTAACATTTGACGTTTACTTTACAATTCCAAATATTGGATATAAACGTGTTAATATGAAAATGTCGGCAAATAAATTTAAACATATTGAATTGCTTAATTTCTTACACAAAATGATTGGCGAAAATCGCTTTAATACACCTATTTTTGGGATCCGTAGTGTAATCATTCAACAAAAAAATTATACTGATAAAAATACTGGTCAAATTAAAACAAGTTTTTATTCAACTTTAAGATTTAAAAACCAAATCATCCCTCTTGCCGAAAATATTAGTTGACGTGATCGTGATGCTCAAGTTGGGCCTTTATTACGAAATACAAAAACTTATGCAATTGAATTTAATAATGATAAAGATATTTATACTAATCTTGATGGTTCACCTGTTCAAGGACAACCTCAACCTCAACAATATCAACCACATAATCAACCTCAACCATATCAACAATATAATCAAGGACAACCTCAACAATATCAACCACATAATCAACCTCAACCATATCAACAACCGCAACCTCAACAATATCAACCTCAACAATATCAAGGACAACCCCAACAATATAATCAACCACAAGTTCAACAACAACCTCAACAAGATCCTCAAATTGAACAATTAAAAAAGTTGAATAACGATATGAAGTTGAATGAAACAATGAAAACTGAGGTTCAAGTACCAGAAGAAATCCAAAAAGTGAAGGTAATTAAATAATGAATAATAGTTTACAAAATACTTTAGATACAGCTTGCGCAAATTTAGTTAAGATTAAACAAAAAATTGACGAATTGCGTAAAACTGAAACTGAATATAAAGATATTTTAGTTGCTGTTATGAAATCTCACGACTTGAATAAATATGTGTCAAATAACCACTCATTTAATGTGTACAAAGAACGTAAAACAAAGAGATTGAACACAACAATTTTTAAAAAATTAGTTCAAGAAGAACTTAAATATACAAATGAACAAATGGCAGAATTAATTGAAAAATCTTCTGGTGAAACAATTACAAAGTCATTTATTAAAATTAGTGCTGTAAAGAATGATACATCAAAATAATTATAAGAAATATATAGTACCTCGTTTTAATGTTGAACAATTTGAATTTAACATGGCGAATTTGAAATTTGAAGAAAAAACACATAAATATCTATTAGTAGATAATCCATATCTTCAATTATCAAGTGTAAGTCAAGAATTGTCACATTGTAATAGATACTACGCCAGACGAGGTCAATTAGCTTCTAAAAGGATTCTTCAAATTGCGTCCCTAACAGGTAAAATTATTCACGGCGCATGTGAAAAAACAATATGAAATGAAGAAGTAGATTTGAGATCATCCGATTTTGATACAATACGAAATCGAATCAAACCTTGAATTGAAGAGCTAAAAAAACATTTCGAAAAAAATGATTATTTAAAGATCATAATGACAGAAGTCCCGTTGGTTTCTCGAAAAGAAAAACTGGCGGGCACTGCCGACTTGATATTATGAAACGACAAAGATAAGTGTGTCGAAATCTGAGACTGAAAAAGTGGAAAATATTCGTCTTATGAAAGCACTAAATGAAAATATTCGGCGCAACTTTGAGGTTACATAATGTTACTAAAAGAAAACTGAAAACCAAAAAACGAATACCAAAAAATTAGAACTTTTGTTGTTCACATGAAGGGAAATTTATTAATAAAGGAACAATTAAACTATGAAGAATTATGACAATAAATATATTATAGCAATTGACACCGCACTCAAAAGTGGATATTATGGGAGATTGGGAAGGTTAGGTTTTATTAAAGGACACGGAACATTTAGTGACGTTTTAAGAAAAATAAAATATCACATTGACATTATAAAACATCAAATTTCACCAAACAATCCTCTCATATTAATCACTTATGAAGATGTTGGAAGAAATCACAAGACAACAGCAAAATTACACGAGTATAAGGGAAAACTTTTACAAACAATAGAAAACACAGTTATTCATTATAAATATGAACGTTTTAATGAAGTTAACGTATTTAACTCAATTTTGGGGAAAAAACAAAAATGATTAAGAGTTGATAAAAAAGCATTTTCTAAAGATTTGTATAATAAATATAACGAAGACAAAACAGATAATGATGACCTAGCCGACGCCTTCGTTTTATATAAATATTATGATGAGTATCTTGAGTAATGGACAAAAAATGCTGTATTATAGACATTGAAGTTTATAACACTAGCAATAAGCAAGGTCATCTATTAATAGGCTTATTACCTTTATATGGCGACGAAGCATTAATCTACGATAATCCGTCGAGAGAAAAAGTTAAAGAGATTTTAGAAACTCACAATTTTATTTCTTTCAACGGTTATCGATATGATTTTATTGTTTTAGAAGATTACATAGAAGGAAAAAGTGTTCTGACTTCAAATAACAAAATTATTAAAGGAGGGAATGTATATTTAGAAAATAAGTTGGGTAAGTATACTCACAAGTATTGAATGAAAAAAGCTTATCGTTCTTACGATTTGGCTGAATCTCAATTTGTAACAACTGGCTCAATCGGAATGTCTTTGAAAAATAAGTACATTAAAAAATTTAAGCACGATATTTGAGAAGGTGAAAAAGGAGATAAAAAACAATTTGAAGAAGTTGATTATATCTATAAAAACAAAGATAAATGTATACAATATCTTAATCGAGATTTGTACGCAACAAAAAGATTATTTAAACATCATGATAGAAATAGTTATTTAAATATTGCTAAGATTGTCAACCCTACATTATCAAAACGAGTTTTACAATGATTATTATTTAATAAAAAAATTACTTTAATTGTTCGTAGCTTGTTAAAAGGCGACAAGAATCCTTTTTGTAGAGCATCAAACGTTGTCACTTATAAATCTGATAACGATTCTCGAAATTACAATCCACCATTTATTTCATACCAAAAAGACTGTATTTCAACGTCGACTGAAACAGATGGAGGAATTCATAATGCTATTCAAAATAAACTATTTAAAAGTGATGGCGCCGGAAAAATTTTTTCATTAGACTTTACATCACTTTATCCTAACATTTTAATACAAGGACAAAATAAAAAACAATTTCGTATCTTCAACGACGACTCGCTTTGACTATATAAAAGTTGATTAGAAAAGGCGACGAGATGAAAATTTGGGACCGCCGATGAGAAAGAACAAAGAAAACCATTAAAATTATTGTTAAACAGTACTTATGGTATCCTTCAATATATCTGTGTAAACAACTCAATTGGCGAAAAAATTAGAAAATGAATTTGTAAACAAGGACGTATTTATTGTATAAGCCTCGTTGATAAATTTAACAAAGAAGATACTATGATTAATATTAACACTGATGGTATTTTTGTTAAAACTAAAAAAGATGTTAATTTAATTAGAGAAGAAATTGAAAAAGCGGTAGGGATTGGTTTAGTAGCAACAGAGTTAAAATGATTCTTATCAAAAAATGTTAACGAGTTTTGTTATGAAACTATTGATGGACAATTTGGATTAAAAGGTATTTATAATTATACTAAAATTAAACCTAATATTATTGATGGTAAAAAATTAACCGAATATGATATTAGAGAAAGAAAAAGATGAATTGAAGACTTCTCTAAAAATAAATATGAAAATTTGCCAAAAGATTATGCGTTATTTGGATTCGCTATTAATGATGAAATAGATGAAAAATGAGCTAAAAGTAACAGAGAAGCAATTACTGAACTTCATAGATTAGGATTAGATTTAGATTGTATTCAATGAACACAGACAGTAGTTAAAAGAAACAAAGATAATACTAAGTATGTAAGACATCGAAGTAAAGATTGAACAATTGATACAACAAAAGTTAATGCTTATGAAAAAATAAGTCCATACGCGTCTCAAAATAAGAAAATGAAGACGTTTGAAAAATTTAACTGTATTAGTGTTAAAGGAAATGGTAAATATACTATTTTTGATGTCGATGGTCCATGTATGTTGACTGACAAATTAAAAAAGTTTAAAGACAAAACACTTATGATTAAATCAACAAACAACGACGAAGATCATTTTAAATTAATTTTTGAAAGTAATAATATAATTTGAGAACTTCGAGAAAATTATAAAAAGTATGACAAGATAGTTGAGTTAAGACCATTTAAATTTATGACAGTTTATGATGTTAAAAATATAGAATATAAAAATAATGGAGTAAAAATTGCTAAATTACCAAATGATCTTAAATTTTTCTTGGATGATGTCCACATTTTGAAAAAAGACTACAAAATATGTGACGAAATCGAAGAGCAATTGATCAAGAAAGGGTTTAAGTATTCACGACACGCTTTACACCCCTATATTTTGACTATTCAACCAAAATGCCACGCAAGCGGTAAAAGTGACCACCACAATAAAGTAAAAAAAGGCTTAATATTGAGTGTAAAGAGTTTGGGTAATAAATTATATGTAAATTGTTGATGTGGAGATGAAAAATGTAAAGATGAATTTTTAAAGGAAATTGAATATAATGAATAGTAAAACAAAAAAAGATTTATGTACTGAATTATTACACATTTGTATTGAACGTAATAAAAGAAAATGACCTGACATTATAGATCATTTAAAAAATTGTTTTCCAAAAACGCCTTTTAAAGCTAATGAAATTATAATTCAATTTTTTATGGATTATAAATTAAAAAGATTTTATAAAGAAGTTGTAAGTAAGTATTTTTTATATAAATATGATATTGTTAAAATTGGAGTGTTTACATATGTGTTTGATAAGAAAAAAAACAAATGGCAAAATTTTGAAATTAACGAGTTCATGGATTTATTAGACAAAGAAGAAATTCCCGAAGATTCAGCTCAAAATATTTATGATCACATCATTAAAAAATTACCTGATGGTTCAGAAGGTTCGGTTAAGTTAAGAAACATTTTGATAGAGTTTGCTGATAACTGTCACAAAGACGGCGGTTATTTTTTCAGCAATAACAAAGCTTATAAAATTGAAAAAGATGGGGATGGTGTCGTTTTGAAAGAACATGATATACCGCTTTGGGATACTAAAAAGAAGCAACCAATCCCTTATTTTCAAAATTTACCTTTTAACAAAAGTATTTATAATAGATTAATTGAAAAAGGGGAAGCTAGTATAGATAAAGACGTTTTGAATATGTTTGGTGGTTTATTTGAAAATAATAGTGAAGGGCGTTTAAATATGATTGCTTTATTTAAGTGTACAGCTAAATTATTATTGAGATACTCATATTTAGGGTTAGTTTTTATTATTTATAATTCGGTAGGACGTAATGGAAAATCTAAATACTTGGAACTTCTAGACAACTTATCGCCAGAAACATCAACTTCTAAGTCAGCAATTAATACTATTATGAAATATGAGTTTGATATTATCACTAAAATTAGAAATAAAACTTTAATCATTCAAGATGAAAAACAAAAAATTACAAAAGAAGAAATTGTTTTTTTCAAAAAGACGACAAGTAATTTATATACTGACTTTTTAAAAGTTAAATTTGGTAAACCGTCGATGATGATTTATCCTCAAAACTTCGTAACATCAACTAACTATACAATGGATTTAGAAGAAGATAACGATAGTATTAGAGCTAGATTTAAATTCATGCTGTTCCCCAAAAATTTCAAAGGCGCCGATTCAAAAGACGCTATGGATCCTGACAAACTAGATAGATTAATGAGATCAAAAAGTTTTTTAGAAGAAGTATTTACAACATCACTATACTATTTAATGGCGTACAAATGTAAAATTGAAAATACTAAAGCGATGGAAGAATTGTATAATAAGAATATCAGCAGTCCAATTAAAGATTTCTTAGAATGATTGCTAGGTGATGGTAAAAGTAAATATTATAAACCTTCAGAACTACGCGATGAATATAGAATTTGAAAAACTGAAAGTGACATGTCTATTATAGATCGCCGACGTTTACCTCAAGTTTCGAAATTACTTAAAGTATTATATGACTCTTCTTTCTCTGAATACAGCGTTTATAAAGAAACTTCTTCAGGTGGTCAAGTGTGTTATAATATATCTAAAGTAATTAGAAGATAATTAAGATCTAATAATACTTCCGTGTCTGATGTTAGACATACGCATTGATCTTTCTCTATTTCTAATACCTTTAAGATAACCAATACGATTACCTTTAATTTCTCGCATTAGACCATAACACATTGCGTCGAAAGGATCGTTAAATCCAACACTATTATCTTCAACAAGTTTGTTAACATCATTAGCATCATGTTTATATTTCATGCTGTTTAAACATTCTAAAAGAACTGGACATTTATTTTTCAATACATAAAATTTAGCTACAGACATAACTTCTTTAATCGATGTAATTCTAATCTCACGTTTAAAACTATTTGAGTTTTTACTTTTTACTGGAACAAAATATATGTTACTTCGAGCTTTAGCATACATTCGTAAATTATGGACTAAGTTAGGTTCGTTATCGTCGGTATATACTGTGGCTGCACGATTCATATCAAAGCCAAATTTTCTTAAAGAATCATGAATAAAAGTGAAAATAGTTGTCTGTAAAGAGGTCGAATTATATGCGCGGTTTTTGTGTATTATTTTTTTTTCACATAACGTTATAACACTAGTTCGATCTCTAGAAACAATACCCATTCAAACATAAGTCATGTTTATCGTTCGACCAAAATCGACACCAATTCGGAAAGAGCCACCTTCAAATGTTTTCTCAACTTGGAGCAAATTATCAATATGGATAATTTTTTCTGTTGGGAATATAATGTCTGAAGAAACAGCAGGTTTACCATAAGCAATAACTTCGGCGTTGTGGGATCCAGATTCGGCGTCTTTTAAAATTTCCTCGATTTGTTGTTTAGAAATATAACCTTCATCTTTAGTTTTGAGAATATTAGTTCAATGGTAAATCGTGTGATCTTCTTCACTAATATAAAACTCTTCACCTTTAGTCATCATTTTAGCTCGATTTCAAGGCAATACTTTTTCAAGTGTTCTAAAGAATCAACATCCGGGGAAGAAGGGGTTTGATGTGAAGAAACGAATACTTTCTTTTTGACCGGCAATAGCACCTTTAATGGCTGATAAGTCGGATTCGTCTAATTCACCAGCTTCGTCGTAAATTGAAATAACATAATCACAATAACCTCGAGGGAGTCCTACGTGCGCAATTTTACGTTGTGAAGAGTCTTTCAATCCTAAAGCTCTAACTGTGTAGTTATTTCCTCGAATTGTTGAGTTTGAATAATTGATATTAAGTCCATTTTTTTTATATCAAGGTGGAATTAAATTAATATACTCTTCAAAAATGTATTTAATATTTTTTAAAGTTTTACGAATTAAATAAATACGAAATGATTTTTCGGGCATAAAGTCGGCACACATCATCGCAAAAACTAATGCGTTTGCGGTTTTACCTGTATAACGACCCCCACCAAACATAAATTTATAAATATTTAATTCTTCACCTCTTGACATCTTTAACATAATGTCGTTTAAATATGAAAATGTTGGTGATAATCCAAATTTATTTTTATTCATCTATACTTTTTTTCCTGATTTATTTTCTACATTAATAGTATATTTTGGAGCTTCGTCAGAAGTTATAGTTATTTTATTACCTATATCGTAACGAGAAGCTGTTGATAAAGCTCGTCTCATAACAATACTTTTTAATTGTTCTGAAAATTCACGTCAATTACTATCACGTACACAAAATCCTAATTCAAATTTTCATTTCTTATATTTTTCAATAAGTGATGGAATTGATCCAGGATCTGCTAATAGAACTAGAGTGTCGAGTTTTTGTTTCTTTAAAAAATCTGTGAAACAAGTACAAGGCCCAACCTCTTTATGTGTTATCTTTTCAATTTTACGCCCATTTTTTTTAATATTTTTCTTGGGTCTAATTTTCCTTGATTGTATTTTGCTCATGCTTGACTCCTTATTTGTGTTTTTTTATATTTAACTCTCTTTCTTATTTCTCTCTTTAAGTTTTTCTTCCCATATTGTTTTCTAGCATTTTTAACTTTTAGTGATATATCTTTTTTAGCATTTATTTTAGCAGTCTTCAACTGTTTTATATTAGTTTTTCTTAATTCAATATCTCTATAATATGATCTTAAATTTTGACGTTGTCATGTTTTTAGAACAGATTTTGTAGGTCTGATAACATCCATCCTTGTATCGCTAACGTGAAAGTCACTACCTAAAACATCACTGAAAACAAAGCCAGTATAATCGACGTTTTTTTTAGCTTCTGCTTTTAAAACACCAATCATTTCTCTTCTTCTTTTTCGTCATGACTTATTTATTTGTGCTATAGCTCATTTTTCAACTTTCTCTCTTTTTTTTTCTGTTCATTTTTTTCCTTTAGCAACAGTTGTAAGTAAAGCTTGACCTAATTCAGGATTTTTAAAAAAGATTCCAGTTTTTCACATAGCGGTTCCAATTCCACTACCACTTCCTTTACCTTTTATTTTACTATAAGTAGATCCAAAAGCAATTTTTGAGGGATTTAGACTTTCTTCATAAATTCTTTCTGGTATTTTAACTCAAATATATCATCTATTGTGAGCTCTAATTCATAATTGTTGGGTAGTATGTTCATATCTAAGTCCTTGAATTCAAGAAGAAGCTACTCCTTTTAAATTTTCATAAGTTTCTAAGTTACCAACATTATATTTGACAGCTACTTGCTGTTTATTAATAACATCACCTTCTCGCGTTATATCTGTTTGTTTATTAAGATAATCTTCTTTGTCAAATTGGATTGATTTAATTTCATCATATAACATTTGTAATGCTTTGTCATAACCTCCTTTAGTAGCTATACCTAAAATATTTAGATGTTCTATTTTTTCTCTAAAGGCTTTTGCGTAAGCACTTGACATGTGAGTTTCAATTCTATCAACAGCTTTATCGATTTGGATTCTTATTAATTGACGTAATGCTTTCCGATCTCAAGGATTTTTTATATAATAATAATATATTATAGATCTTGCCTTGTTGATTGTAGCTGTAATACCAGGTTGAAAAGCTCTAATGTCTGGTACCCCAGCATATCTATCTCTTTTTATTACTTGATAAAATGAATTTAAACGTTTATTATAATTTGTAAAGTTATTATTCATAATTTTATTTTACAGGATTCAATCTTTTCAAAACTAAAGTACTATTTTCACTTAAATCATAACCAAACGTATTTACTAAGTCATAATCGCTAATTGTTGTTGATACTATATTATCTTCAGCGTCAACAATTGTATTATAAACACTTGATCCTGTTGTTATAAGTGAAGTAGCTTTTACATTCAATTTTGAATTTGTTGGATTATAAGTAGTATATACTGTTAAAGGTCTAGACAATATATTAATAATATGTCTTTTAAAAACATTAAAGAAAGGATGCGCTGATATATATTTAACAACAGGTTTATAAATGTCTTTAAATAATTCATATCATAAAGATTCTGTATTATAACTTATATTATTTTTATATTTTTCTAAAATTGTTAAAGGTTCACTATTTACGATATTTAAAGTATTTTCAGATGCTCAAAAATCAGCTGTAGTCATAGTCATAGCATCTATATAAAATTGTTTTAAACGTTTTAAATCTTCTAAAAGTATTGAAGGTGTTGTATATTCAAGAGAACTAAGATAAAATACAGGTTCATTCATCTTTGAATCATCTTCGAAAAAAGCACCAGTACCAAATGAATAATAACCACTACTTTGTTGAGATGTACTTTTTTTCTTATAAGATCGGAGTGAGTTTATTGAAAGAACATAATAATTATCTGAAATTATTTGGTCATAGCAAAAAGAAAATCAAGGTTCTTTTTTATGTGGATTTATATTATATAATCAAGTATTTTCACCGTTAGGTTCTGCGTCTTTCAAAATATGATTATTTATAAGTTTCTTATCTACAGCTTTATTATAACCATTTATAACAGTTTGAGCTCTATATCTTGACATTGAAATAGAATAATCACCTTTATATTTTCCTACATCTTCTAAAAGAACAATTGGTTGTATATTAGAACTTAAAAGACTTTCTCATTTCGGTAAACTAGGATATTGTTCAAACACAGAAATTGTAGGTTTAAATTTTATTAAGTTAGGATCTATATATTGAACTATTTCTTCTTTTAATTGTAGATTAAATCTATAAGCATTAATTTGATTTTTAGATCGACCATTAATAGATGCATTAGATGAAGCTGTGTTTCAACCCGAACCTTTAAGATATCTTAATCTAGCACTTCTAGCATTATATCAAAAAGGAAATCCATTATTTTTATGAGTTATGGAATGATATTTACCAGTTAAATTTAAAAATCTATAATTTCTACCATCCTCATATAAATCAACTAAGTCTTTAAACTGAATTCCTTTATTAGCAGAATATAAATGATTTAAAGTTAAAGGTTGTAATGTGTTATATTCAGCTTGAAAATAACTTTTTCAGTTTGTATAATCTTCTGTTGTGAAAGGATAATCTGTCATATTACCCGATGGTTTTATAGAATTAGTAATAGGTGAATAACCAACATATTGATGTTCAGTATTTATTAAGTACAAATCACTTACTGTTTTTTCTAATTCACTTTTAGAATAATAATATGTTCTTTTTTTATAGAATAATGAATACAAAGAACTATATACTGTTGATGATTTAGTTGATATAATAGAATCTTTTTTGTCTCTTATATATATTTCTAAATATTGCTTTAATTGTTCCATCGTTTTTGTTTCATCTATTAAACGTTGGTTTGCTACTGTTTTCATAGTTTCGATGTTAGTGGTTGATTCTTTATACAAATGACCACTCATATAAGTTTCTAAATCGCTAGAAACATCTGTTAAACTTGAGAGACTTATAGCTGTAGTATAAATCTTATTATATGCTGTTTCACTATTTGTAAAATTTTCATCTCCTATAATATCACTATAAATGTCTACAACCGCTTCATCTTCTCTACTACTATTATATTCACTCTCTATTATATTTACTGTCTTTACTTTTAAATCATCATAAAAACTATTTAAATTAATTATTTTAGCATCCATGTAATTATCAACTTCTTTTTGTAAAGAACCTATTAATTTTTCTTTTGCTCTTGTAAAAATTTCATCTATAAAAATATATTTATATTTATCATAATCAATACTTGTTAAAGTATTAAAATTATTAGGTTTGACAGGATAAGCATCACCTACAGGTAGCCCATAATATTCTACAGCATCATTAATAATTTGACCTAGTTTTTTATAATCGGTAACTATAATAGGTGATGTGTTTAAAGAATTTATAATTGTATCTTTATATCAAGTGCTCAAATCTAATAATCTTTGATCTAAGTCCCTTATATTAGTTAATTTTTGACTATTTGATAAATTAGTATTATCATTAACTCTAACTTTAAGATCTATAATATCTTGAGGTTTAGTAAGACCATCATAGTTAAAGTCATCATTAGAACTGTCGACAGTAAATAAATTTTTTAAAGCAGTTATTTTTAGCAAATTTTTATATTTTTCAATATTATATAATAAATTCTGTTCAATATCAGTAGGAAAATTTTTTAACTTAATATCTTTTTCTTTATTCTCTAAATAGTGTGGAAATGTATATTGTTGTTCTATCTCTCTAATAATATTGTCAGATTCTATAGTATAAAGATTTAGTAATTTGGTATCAACCAACAATATTAACTTATCTTTTAATTCTTTAGTAATATCTTTTTTAACAATATCTATATTAATATTGACATCTTGAACATCTTCAAGTGTAACTGTAAATACAGTATAAGTATTTATTGAATTTTTTTTTTCTAATAATTGATTTATTGTTTTAAAAGTTTCAATTTCTTGGATATCAGTTATATAAGTATAATTAATATCATCTAATATAGAATTATATAAAAATTCTTTAGTTTCTAAAGGAACTATTTTTTCTAATTTATCAACTGTAATTGATTGAGCCGTATCATCTATAACAGATTTGTTTTTATAAGATTCCAAATTTGAATAATTATCAGTACTATAATTAAACAATACCATGTTAGAAACTTCTCTCATATTTCCACTTCACTCAGATTGTGTTTGGGTTTCATAATAGTATATAATATTTCTATCATCATCCATAAAACTAACTTTAACATTTCTATTACCTATTGTTTTTAATAATATACAATCAATAACAAATTCTGAATCTTTGTCTTTAGGATAAGATATTGTAGTTTGATTATAACCTAATTTAATTTTTTTTTCACCTTTAATTACTTTTTCTAAATTGATTATTTCATTTCTTTCGTCACCTTCTTCTTTAGAATCATAAATCATAACTTTATCTGTAAGTTGTCAATGATAAACATCTCTAAATTGTGTTGTGTCTAGTATTTGTGAAAAAGGATTTTCGTCTGTTGTAAACATTATAAGAGGTATACCAGTAATGGCTCTTGGAAGATTTGAAAGCATACCATTCATTACTGAACGACTAATCATATAAGGAAATGAAAAAGTTAGTCCATTACCCATTACAGATCTAAAAGTAGCTCATTCAGCAGGTATAAGACTTGTAATTTGTGGAGCAATTTGTTGAGCTAAAGCACCACCTACTAATTTAACTATACCTCCTACTGGGAGAAATAACATAAAAAATGAAGCAGAAGAAACAACAATTTTTAATCAAGCTGTATAATAACCTCTATAATCTTCTCATTTAACTCTATAAGGTTCTAAAGTAACTATTTTTTTATTAATGAGATTCATATAATTTAAACAGTCTGCTTTTGTAGCATTAGTAAATATAGGCAAATTACTTGAATTGTCATCTCTACTTTCATCAATTATAGATCCTGTTGAATCATATATTATTTTACCGTCAACATCAACCGATTTGTCAAAAAATAAATTTGTCGCCGAAGATAATGTAGCAAATTTATGTCTTTCTCAGTTTTCTTCTTTAATATCATAACCACCATGAAATCTAATATTTGAAACATCATTATTAGAACTTAAATATAATGTACTGTTAGCAGATTTAACATTTATATAATTCATTAAGTGAACATAATTTATAGTATCTACTTTTAAACCATCGACAGCTACAGCTTTAAGCTCATGAATTGAGTCAGAATCCGTAATTTCTCTAATAGTTTTTAAAACATTTGCTTTACCAATTCATCCCTTATCTCATATTTTAGAATCAAAAGTTTCAGCTACTAAACTTCCTCGGTTGTGTCGTTTATCGTTAGGATTGAAATTTATCTCTTGGTCTTGCTTTCAATTCAAAGCATAATTAATAGAAGCAAAATTACCATCAGGTATAATTAAATGTTGTTGTTCATATTGATAAGTTTTTGATAGTGGAGATACTTTAGGTTGTAAAAATTTTTCAATTCATAATGGTGTAATAATATTTATTATTGATGGATCTTTTTCTTTTTTATGTCCATATATTTCACAAGACAATAAAGCTACAGAACCTTCTACTTCTAATTGTAAAGAATTAACACCTTTAACTTCTGAAAAAAATAGAGGCTCATAATCTTCATCCTCTTTCATATTTTTAATATCATTATCTATATCTTCTAGTGTAGGTGCTCTTTTAGTTTGTGGAATTTCGTCATAAATTGGATTGTTATTTATATCATACATAATTTCGCCACTATCATTTGTTTTTAATTCTAATTTAGCACTAGTTGAAATAACATTTGGTTTAAAAAAAGTTTCACCAGGTTGACCAAATTGAATAGATTGTATAATATTCTTTCCTACAGTACGTAAACTTTCATTTACACTTTTAAAAGTAACATCATGTCACATATAATCGTTTGTTTTAGGATTTGTAAAAACTTCAATGCTTTGAATATAGAATAAATCATTACCATTAATTTCTGGACATAATCACAAAAGTGTCATATTATCTTTTTTTATGGTATGAGAATCTGCTCTTCAAATAAAACTTTCTATATTTTCTGTATCTTTTTGAGTATCATCAAATCGAGCTCTTATTGTACTTTGTAATACTTGACGAACATAACCATCATCATCATGTGTAAAAGTACTAGAATAATTAATTGGAGGCAACGGTTTACCAACAACATAATAACCTTCTTTGAATATTTTTTTTCCTTTACAATTTTTTATTTTTGCTTCTATTATTTTATATGAATCATATTGTTTTTTTTGTTCATCATATGTTAATCTAAGTTCATCAAAAGTGTCTAATGTATCATAATTTTCAGGTTTAACAGGTTCTTTAGGAGATATATTTTTTAAAATATCAACATTTATAATAGTTGACGCATCATCTTCTACTGGATTGATAGGGTCTTCTCAACCTAAAGGTTTAACTAATATAGTTTTTTTACCTGTAAAAATACGCTCTCTAATTAAAGAATTAAACCTTAAATTATCATCAACATCTGTAGCACCAGTAGCAAAAACATAAGGAAAAAAATAAAGATCTCTATTTTTATCTATTTCAACTTTTAAATTATCAGTATCAGCATCTCGGTATACAATTTTATTATTTAGATCCAGCATCTGTCTTGTTTCCTCCTAACCCGTCATTTGATGTTCTCATTTGAGCATGTGATTTTGGATTTGAATCGCGTGAATTAAAGTTACTCACTTGATTAAATTTTTTCAATTTGCCGTTTTGAGCATCATTCATAATTTCATTTTTTCCTTTCTCTTTTTCAAAGTCTAAGAATTGTTTTCTATTTTCGTCAGCATCTTTGTCAACTAATTTTTTCATTTCAACACTTGATGCTCGGCCAATTTCTTGAACGTTACTAATAGTTGTTATTCTATCTTGGAGTCCATTATTTAATTTAGCAATTTCAGCATTGATATATTCGATTGTATTTTTATTATTTCCATCTCTAATAGCGAAAGAAAAATTTACATCACCAAAACCAGCACAATAGAACATTTTTTTCAAGAATCTATTAATCAGTTGATTAAACATCATTCTTTTAGAAATAATAGTTTTAATTTCGGCTGCAGAAACATTTTTAATATCTTCAGCTACGTTTGCTTCTAACTTACTATTCAAACTAATTCCAATTAAAGAATACAATAAGTGAAATTTTTCGAGCATAGTTTTTTGGAGACTTTCTCAGTTGATGTTTGGGTGAATAGCTTGAATAGCTTGATCTTCGGAAGGAAGTTCACTAACCAAAACAGCTCGTGGAAGAGCCATGTTATTTTTAGTTCTCTTGTCTCAATCTTCTAATGTGTCGGGGTCTAAGTTTCCAACGTACATGATAGTACGGTTATTAAGACGTTCTTTTTCAATTCAATCATAGAAATTAACGATGTCTTTAATAACGTTAGTACATTTTAATCAGTCGGGTCTAGGTGTTTGAGATGTGTGAAAAAAAGTTGTGAAATGTTCGAACGGTATAATAGGAATTTTTCTACCTTTAATTTCTTTGTAAAAGGGGTTTCTGTCATTTTGAGGTTTGAAGTAGTAGTTAGGAATCATAGCACTTAATTCACCTAGAGCTATCTCTTTACTATTATAGATATATGTTCTTTTGATTCGACCGTCATGTGTTCATGTTTCTCTAATAATAATAGGAATAACTGTATGTGTTTCTTTTTCGGCAAATGTTGAAATACTTACAATTTCTTCAAAACTCTTTTGTTGTCATATAATAAATTTTGGACGATTTAAATATACTCTAAATCCTTGATCGTCTTCAATAGAGTTTTCTATTTTATCAAAACCTAAAATCGCCTCACCATATAAAGATGTTTGGAAAATTAATTTAGATAAGAATTTGTCTCATTGAGCATTAACTTTAAATGTATTTCAAAACTTTAGTAATTTTTCGTTGTCAGTATCAAATACGTAATGTCTATTATATATAGCATGTGTTAAGTGCTCAGCTATAACTATTGGAAAATCACAAAATTTGTTTAAGTGATTAGTAGTTCTTTCACCATTTTTATCGTGTAACATGTTTCAATACTTAGAAACTTTATTAATATCTAGTTCTCAACTTTCCATTATATTTTATATTATTCCTTTTTTGTTTTTTTACAGTCACATGAAATCTTTTTACAGATGTCATTTTTTTGAGTTTTTGTAGCATATTTATTAATAATATAAATTGCCACTTCGTCTATTTGTGATTTCGCAAAACTCATTACGAAACTAATTATCATTTTTAATGTTTTGTTCATTGTTATTTTCTCCTTTGTTATTTTTGTTAATAACTTCCATAATTTTTTCTAGCTTGCCATTAATTCTTTTATCGATTCATTTTTTTAAATCTTCACTTTGTTTTTCATTCGCCTTTTCAACAGCCAAATCTTTACTTATATATTTCCTGTCATACATGTAAGCCAGAGTAACACATATTATTACAGTGAGTGCTATAAGCGCAGGAATAGAAACAATTAAAGCTGAATAAATTGTTTTATTATTACTTTCACTATTAGCAAAGTGGATAAATTGCGACAAGCCAAAACCTCCTACGGTTGCGCTTATCATTTTTCAATATATTTTATCTCAATTCATAAATTTTATCATTTCTTTTCATCTAATGTCCGCTCTCTCTTCTAACTGATAAGTTAAATTTTGTTGGGAAGACCAAATTATAATTACCATTAGCGTTAAATGTTCATTTTATATCGTTTAAAGCAACATTATTTCTCATATGGTAGTAAACGTAAAATGGATGACGATAAACGTCGTTATTTGTTAATCATCATATATCTCCTCAATATAATAAGTCGCCAGTTGCTTTTGTTCATTTAATATTCCCTTTAATATTAACACCTGTTTTTGTTGCGAAATAGTGGTTGTAAAGATTTGCGTTCAATTGTCATGGACTCGCTGATTTTAACGTTGAGTGAAAATATGTTTTTGTTGTTGATGAGGTTGCGTTGTAATTGTCAGTGGTTACTAAATATTGAAAAGTTTTGTTTGTTGTGTCGCCAGTTTGTTTTGGTACTAAAAATGAATGTCATCTAACATTAGACGTATTAAGAGGCGGTTCGATATGAATATCAAAAGAATACAATCCATCTTTAAATTCTTTAGAATTACCAGTATTTAAGGTAACAAAAAACGAGTTACTAAAGTATTTTAATTGGGATCCTACTCTGTCAATGATTGGAAAACTTGTTTTTTTTCCAACTCCAGCGAAGTAAGTGTTAGCTTCAATGTTGTTTGATGAATCCATTTTTGTAATTGTTGAACCAGTACCTATAACGTCTACTCATGGGTGAGGCGTATGTAACATTTCAAGACGGCTACGTGCTGTGTCAAATATTTCGGTGCTACCTAGATCTTTAAATTCGTCATCGGTTATATCATCATTACCAATATTTTCAATTAGTTTTTGACCTTCCACTTTTGCTTCATATTGTGTAATTAAATATCTGAATTGTGATTCTGTAAGACCGTGTGCTTCAGAATATTGTTTAGGTGAGTTTTCACCAACTGTTGAATCATAATCATCTGTTCTTTTACTTCATTGTAAGTCAACATTTGCTAAAACAGTTTCTATTTCCGATACACTAATAGGTTTATAATAACCGTAAGAAGCATATAATTGACTTCTAGAATTGACATGAGTTATTCGTTCTAATATAGTTTTTGTGTCTTTATAATTTAATCCAGAAATGTATGTTTCAACTTTTTCGAATGGAAGATACTTATAAATTTTTAAATGTTCGCTATCACGAAAAAAATATGAGGTATCTATTTTATAAAGTCGTGATGAGTAAGTGACAGGTGCTTTTAATATGTTAATCAATTTATCTTTTTGTGAACCTGTCGGTCTATCGGTTCATCTTAAACCTGTAGGGTTATTATCCTCATCAAAAGGTTCCATTTCTTGATCAACAATTTTTGTTTCTAGAGGGGCCAATCGATTTTCTAATAATATATCTACTTGATGCTTTGTATAATTAGCTCCAATTAGAGAAAAGAAATTCTTGAAATAATCATAACCATCAATTCCAAAAAATTTTCCTTTTTGATTAGTGAAAACTGGTATTGAAGGAAAGTTTGATCTTGATGGGTCTAGATAAGTGAAACGATTTTCTCATGATTGAGCAATTTCGTCTTGTGGGTCGGGATTTGAAATAACGTGATTTTGATAATCTTCAACAAAAGAATACACAGAATTAACATACTTTATGCTAAGATTAGCACCATCAGTATTAAAAGGTTCTTCTACGAATTGACCGTGGGATCCAATTAAGTCTGAGCTTCCATCTTTGCTAAATTTTATAACAGCATAATTTCTTAGTAAATTAATACAGTATAAACTAGGATCAACAATATTAGCAATAATATATAATTCATCATCTTGAACAAACAAGTCATAAACCTTGTATGTATCAAACTTAGTCATGTCAAGATCAGGTACTTCGGCTCTTATGAAGTCAATTTGGTCGTCTCTCAACTGTTCATTTCAACCATGAAAAGATTCAATTGACGCGTTATTAACAGCTTTCACGCTTAGAGATTTGTCAGCTAATAAGTCATAAAATTCATCTTCTGTTAAATGATTCAATAATGAATATTTTTCAGGAGTACTTGCTATGTTTAGTACGTTAGTTGCCCGAGTTGTGTCAACGTCTCTAAATTCTTTATAAATTTTTCCTAAATCAGATCTTTTTACATGAATAATATGACTTAATACACTAGTAGTTCCATCTTTTCTTATGTAATTACTTAATGTATAGTTAGAACCACATAGATTATTAATTCAAGTCAATAAAGCAAAATGTTTTTGATAATCTGTTAAATCATTTCAATCAGTAGGTCCTCTGTAATATTGTCAAATATCACGAATTACACAACTTTCTTCTTTGAAATTACAAATTTGGTAAATATCAACTTTGTCATTTATATCAAGAGAAAGAGGTTGCGAAATTATATTACTTCCATATCCTTCTTGAACAAGACTATAATATTCAGCTTCTGTATTTAAAACAGTAACTAAAGTTTGAAGCTTCTCAGTAGTTGGAACAGTTGTTCAAGGAATAGTGTCTCTGTTTAATATTAAATCTTCTGTTCTGAGTATTCCATTAAATTTTGCGTCGATTTGAGGTTTGTTATATGTATCTGCTATTTTAGCATATAATTTGTGGTTAATTTCATCTGGTAAATTAGTAAGGGCTTTAAATTCTCTAAGAAGATTGAAAAATTCAGTTTGAGATAGACTGTTATAAGCAGAATAAAATTTAGGAGCACTAGCTCATACATTTGGACTACTAGTACTTTTATAATATCGTCCACTATCAATCAATTTTTGAATATCCCCAGTTCTTCAATAAATAGGTTGAACATCATTATCATAACTTGTTCCTAAAATGTCATTTATTCTATAAATTCTTTTTAGTACAGTAGATAATTCATCTAAAACATCATGTTTAATACCATCTTTAGTAAAAGGTACTCGTTTATCTATATAATCATCATAAGCTATTATATAAGCTGTTTTGTGATTATTTTGACTATGATTACCATATCAATGATCTGGTTCACTTAAAACCGCTAATAATTTTTCACGTTGAGATGCTGTAGGTACTTCTTCTCATTTCAATCCTGTAGGATTTGTATTAACATCATAAGGTAATAATTCAATATTAGTTACCTCAGTTTCTAATTCTGATAAACGATTATTTAACTGAGCGTCTATTTGTTGACGAGTATATATAGTATCTTTTGTAGCAAAAAAATTTTTAAGATACTTAAATCCATTAATACCAAACATTTTTCCTTTTAAATTTGTAAATACGGGCATTGTTGGAAAATTTGAAGCTTCTGGTACATTATAATTAAAACGATTATTTCAAGTACTTGTATCATAGTTATCATCTTGATCTGGGTTTGAAATAACATGATTGTAACCATCTTCCAAAAAAGAATAAGTTGAGTTAACATAATTTAGACTTAAATTAGCATTGTTTTCATTGAAAGGTGCTTCAATTGTTGTAACATAAGTATTTCCTGTAACAGCTCGAATATCACCAACAGTAAATTTTAAAGGAGCAGTATTACGTAATAAATTTAAAGCTATAATACCTGCTTGTGTCGCATATTTATAAGAAACAATATAAAGGCTATCGTTATAATCAAATAAGTCATAAATTTTATATTCATTTAATTTGTTTTCGTCATAGAAGGAAACTTCTCCACGAATAAGATCAATCTGTTCATTTGTAAATGGAGCATTTCAATCTTCAAATGACTCGATTGTAGTATGTGATTTTATATCTGTTTTTAAAGCAAAAAACTTTTTTAAATAACTATACGCTTTAACACCAAAAATCTTCCCCTTTCTGTTTGTAAATACTGGTAGTGTAGGATAGTTTGAATATTCTGGTGTTATATATTTTAATCTAGTTTCTCAATCGCCAAATACTGATCCACCTGGTATTGGGGTAGAAATAGCCTGATTATCGTGGTCTTCAATTCAACTGTAAATTGAGTTTATATATTTTAAGTTTAAGTTTGCCAGCTCAGTATCATAAGGACCCATAATTGCTTTTACGTGATCTCCTTGAATAGCTATTAACTCTGCAGTTTTATTAAATATTCTAACAGCTTGGTTTCTTAACAAATTAATAGCAAATATATTTTCATTATTTAAAAGACGAGCACAAACGAAAACCTGATCACCAAAAGTAAATAAATCTAATACTTTGTAATCATCAAATTTGGCTCAATCAAAAGCATGAATATCTTCTTTAATAATATCAATTTGTTCGTCTGTCAATTGTGTTTCTCAATCAATAAAAGAATCCATTGACACTTTAGTTAAGTTTTCAATTTTCCCTCTAAGTAAGTTATAAAAATCTTCTTGTTGTAAATGATTTTTTTCGCTATAAAGTTTTGGTGTTTTAACAATACCCTCTTCTTCGGCTACATCACTATCATTATCTGTTTCAAAATGTTTGAAAAGCAAAGCTAGATCTGAACGTTTTATATGTACGATGTGACTTAACTCTTCAACTTCGCCATTTGGTTTTGTGTAATTACTTAATACATAAGTTGAACTACATATATCATTAATTCAAGCTAATAAAGTTGCTCGTTTTTGATACTCAGTCAAATCGTCTCAATCACCAGGTCCTTTGTAGAGACTTCATGCGTCTTTAATAGCATAAGTTTTTTCGCCAAAGTTAACGATTTTATAGATATTTATTTTGTCGCCAACATTTAAACTCAAAGGTTGTGTTGCGTAGTCACCTCCATACCCTTCTTCTTCTAAAGCATAATAAGTTTCAGGAATTTTAAGAGTTGATAATAAGGCTGTTTTTTGAGCTTCACTTGGTGTTTTTTCTCAACCTAATGTTAGTTCTGACAATAAAGGATTTGTAGTTCTAAAAATAGAATCAATTTTTGTATCAATTTGAGGTCTAGTATATGTGTCTTTTTTTGTAGCATAAACGGTTTCGCCTGTTTCGATTTGGTGTAATTTAGCAAAAGAATCATTTAAAAAACCTAGAGCATTTACACCATATATAGTACCATCTTCAGTAGTGAAAATAGGAAATGTTGGTAAATGACCTTCTAAGAATGTAAATCTTTTATTATAACTTTCAACAATATCTTCAGGTGTTGAGTGAGAAATTGGATGCGTTTTAACATATTTAATTCAAGATAAAATAGAACTAATGTATTGTAAATTTAAATTTGCGCCTCTTGTATTATAAGGACTTGGTAAAGTATCGTCATATGGAATAATACGTACTTTATTACCATTTCTTCTAATTTCAAAAGGTGATAAATTTTTTAATAATGGAGCAATAATTCAGTCTACATTATCTGGTGTTTTACTAACAAAAATATATACTTCACCATCATAAAAAATTTTATCAAAAAGTTTATAGTCACTATATTTAGTAGAATCATAATTTTTAACATTTCTAGCAATATCATCAAGTTGAGAGTCGGTTAGTTGTTGCTTCCATCCTGCAAAAGAATCTAATGCAACATCAACACTACTAGATTTTACCATATTATCAACACGTGTGATAATTGTGTTTTTAACAAAATGATTATAAAACTGCTCTTTTGTATAACCATATTCGTCAGATCATTTTTGTGGTGTGCTGAAATTAGACTCAAATGAATAAACTGGTGGTTGTTGTGAATTTATAAAATATTCATAAAGTTTTCCTAAATCGCTTCTTCTAATAGGATTAATATGATCTAATTTTGTAACACTACCTCCAATATGTTCAAAGTCACTTCTTTTATAACTAGATCCACATCTTCTATTTACAAATTTTAAAGCTTCATCGTGTTTTTGATCTTCAGTTAAGTCATCTCAATCTGAAGGAAATTCAACAGTATCTTTTTTTCATAAACTTCAAATATCTTGAATAAAAGTTTGTGGTATACCAAAGTTATTAAATTTATAAAGATAAACTTTTTCTTCTGTACGGAGCGTTAAAGGATTATGAGCTCAATCACTTGATCATTTTCCAACGTTTAATCCATAAAAGGTTTCGGGGACTTTAAAAACGTCAGCTAAAACTGCTCGTTGGTCGTCTAATGGTACTGATGTTCAAGGTAAAGTAGTTTCGTTTAAAAGTAAATCATCTAATCGTAATAAACCTTCAAGTTTACTATCAATTTCTGCTTTATTATATGTATCTCTTTTATAAGCAAACGTTATATTATTATGTAAAATAGAATGTATAGTGTTAAGCCCTGAATCTGAATATAACAATTGTTTAACATCACCATTAACTTGTTTCAAATACATTTTACCATCTTTTTCAAAATAATAAAGTGAATCCAAAAATGTTGATGTTCTGTCGTCTGATGCTAAACTTTCAATTAAAGGATGATGTAAAACTGTGCTATGATTATCAGCACCTTTTATTGTTGGATCTATTAATGCTATTCCAGTGTCAGGAGCACCTGTTTCAAAACCAACAATTGTATGACCCGCTGTATAAAAAGGAACAAATCCATGTTCTGTATCTTCGCCATTATAAACACTTGTAAGTAAGTCAATGAAAAAATTTTCGCCCGAAGTATCAACAGTTGGCGCGTGTTTTTTAACGTACTCAAGAGCTAAAGCAGTTTCTTTAACTGTCAAAATACCTTTAGTTCCATTTAGTTCGTCGGGATGTAATGTACTTGTATGTCTTCAAACTTGACGTTTATATTTGTTTATAAGATAAGTATAAGTACTATCTTTAGCAAATGTAATATAAATTTCACCACTATAATAAACTAAATCATTTACTTTTAAGTTACTTAATGAATTAACATCAGTATCATCATAAATTACAGAAATTAGTTTATCTAATTCAATCAACTCAGCAACTTGACTGTGTGATACATGATTTTCAATTTTAAAAACGTCAGTCTGTGATGGACTTATTTCATCTTTTTTTACAAAAATACTTGATAAGTACTTAGTAGCATTAATACCTATAATAGTGTTACCTTTTCCATTAATAAATACTGGTAACATTGGTGTATTACTATCAAGAAATGAAAATCTAGAATTATAATCTAATTGTGTTCCTTGATTAGTTGGGTCTGAAATTGGGTGATCATATATATCTTTAATTCATGTTAAAATAGAATTAGTATAATGTAAATTTAAATTAGCGTTATTTACGTTGTAAGGGCTAGGTATACTAGAATTATAATCAAGTAATTGACCATTAAAATTAGCTCCTTGTTTTACAATCGTAATAACTGGTTTATTTCTATATAGTGGAACAACTGTCAATTGTGATGTCGATACATTTGTAACAACATAAGTATCACTACCATAAATAAATTGGTCAAATACTTTATATATATCAAATTTAGTTAAGTCGAATGTATCAGTTGATGTTTGAAGATGTTCAATTTGTTCATCTGTATATTGAGCTTCTCAGTCACCAAAAGATTCTATATAACTTTGTTGAGACGAAATTTCTGGTATTTCGTGAGTAGGATGTTCTAGATTTTCATCTAATAGATTAGTACTTTTTAAATACTCAGTTATTAATCTATTCATGTCAGCTAATCCAACTTTCTCATTTCAAGCACGAACAAATTCTATGTAAGTGATTGGTCGTAATTCGAAGTTAGACAACCCTTCTATAATTTCACTATCTTGGTCGTTTACATTAAAAGGTGTCGTACAATTTTGCCCTATGGGATCTATTAATGTAGCTTTTTTAACTAATCCTGCAGCCACTAATAAATTAACAACTTCTTTTGGTAAATAACCAATAGGTCATGAGTTGGCTACATTTTCAGAAAGTCCATTAACAGATTCAGAAACTTGGCGCCCTTCAAAATTGATTCCGTGTTGAATATAATAAGCAGATAACAATACTAAAGCTTTACGTAAAAACTTAACTTTGTCTTTAGTAGTATGACTTAATAAAGTAACATAAGATGTAATTTTACCTTCTGTTACAGCGTCAATACGTTCATAAGCATTATAAATAATACGTTCGTATTGTTCAGTTTTATATTTTCTATTAATTAATGCTTCAACATCTCTAGCATATATATAAGGTGCCGACTCGGCTCTTGAATCGTTTAAACTTTTCTTATATAAAATAATATTACTACTAGAAATCAAACTATCAATTATTAATTTAATATCACTATTTTCTTTATTATACTCAATATTAAAATTTGCTATTGACTTTAATTCGTTATCAATATCACGTCGTGTAACTATAGTACTAAAATCATTATTGTTAGCTCTCTTTATAAAAGGATAAACATTTTCATAATTAATAACCCTTTCATAATAAGTTTTCCTTAAATTTAATCATTGTAAAAAATCATTAAAATTTGTAGGTGCTATAAGGTCATCAGTAAAAAGTGCTATAGAAGTGTTATAATTTAAAGTATATGTATTAATAGTTGATATTTCATTAGTTACTTGTATTAATAATTCAGTTAAAGTTTTGTTTTCACTGTTATTTATAATACTTGACTTGAAAGTTTCAATATTGTCAAAAATAGAGTTATATTTAGTTTGAAATTCTAGTAATGTTGTCATAATTAATCGAGTTTATTTAACTCCGCATGTAATTTTTTCTTTTCGTCAACGTCTATATATGTTGAATTTATTGTATCTAATACTTTATTAAAAGCATTTCTTGGTAAAAAGATATTTTTTAAAAGTGAATCTAGTTTATTTTTCATTTCTGCTTGAACATGTTCACAATACATATTTGTTTTAATAATAATAGGTAATGTTTCATATTGTCAAGAAGCTCTAGTTTCACGTAAATGTTGAGATAATTCAACAAGGTCAGATAACACATCAACTACAATATAGTGAATAGTATTATCTTTTTCATCCAAAACGTCTGAAATTTTTAAATAAGCTTTAGTAATTTGTTTATAATCTTTAATTACTTCTTGTAACGCATCGTTGGCTCTAATGTTGATAGTTCCTTTAGGTGTGACTTTAAGAACTGTAGTTTCCGCTATTTCAATAGCTGTTTCATTTCTACGATTATTATTAGCATTATTAACAACGGCATTTTTTAAAATTTTATTTTGTTTTTCTAACAAACTTAAACGTTTTTCTTGTTGTTCTAATAATTTTAAACGTTTTTCTAAATTTTTAATATTAATTTTATTAATTTGATTTTTCATATTTTTCCTCTGTGAGGCCTTTTTGATAAATAGAAGACCTCTAAACTATTTAGACCTTATATTCTAAGATCCACCAATGTCATAAATTGTTTTACCTGCTGGTAATTTAATACCATACAAGAATTTTTGACATAATCCCTTTCATTTAGAGATTCCATACAAAGCTTTCAACCCTGTAACAATATTACCTGTTTGTGGAATTATAGCTGATCACACATAAGGTGCCCCCGCTAATACCATAACTGGTGAATTTTTTTCAGGCGAAATGTATTGTAAGATCGCAATATATTGAGATAAGTCTGCTCCTAAATCTCCAGTAATTGCTGTACTATATGTTGGCATATAAACTGCGTTAGCTGGTGACGAAGGAATAGTAGCTAATCCTGTGTTTGCGTCTAGTGGAAGGGTGTCTGCAGCCGAAGTACTTGTAACTTCTGAAAGACTGTTAGCAATTTCAGTATAAGTAGCTCCAGGTTTTCCTTTAGGTCAGATTTTACCTAAAAGGATTGATACTTCAGCTTTCAAACCTCCAATTTTCAAGTTATTATCCTCGAATTCTTGATAGTTGCTTGTATCTAATCCAACTTTGGCGTTTACGATAGCTAATAAATTTTTGATGTGGGGTGCTACAATCAAAACTAAATTAGTTCCCACTTTACCATAAAGACTTGTACGTGTTTTCAATGATTGAATCATGTTTAAGAATTTATGAAGGAAAGTGATTCCCGCAAAACGTGAGTCAGCATTTGTGGCTGCAATATCTTCGTCTGTAAGTTGTAAAACGTTACTTTTAGCTTCTGAATCAGTTTCAAGAGCTTCGATAACTGCTTTAAAGTAATGAAGATTAACACGATTTTTATAATTACTTCATCTTTGTGCCAAAAGAGCAGAATAGACGAATCCACTATGTAAAAATAATGATTTGTCTAATTGTTCCATAGGATTGAATTCAAAGTGCGAAAATGTCATTCCAATAGTTTTTTTATCCACTCCTGGATATGTTGGATTGACAGGTGCTGTTGAATTGAACCCATTAGAAAGAGCTAATTGGTGTGAATATGATGAAGTTCCATGCCCAGATGCTAAAACTCATGTTTTTTGGAGAGTTCCATTTTGATCTCTGTGCATGTTAACAATCCCTAATTTGAAAATTGTGTCATAATCAATATTTGGAATTGTTGGGATTTGAGATAAATTGATTGATTGAACAATTTCATTACCTTTAAATCCTTGAATATAGAATAACGAATGATTTGTATCGGTAGATTCCGCTGCAATTAATTGTGATTCTGTTAATGTTTGCCCTGGAATTCCTTCAATAGCAGATTTAGTAGTCGCATTGATAGTTCCAAAAGCTTGGTCTTGACTTAGTGTTGCCATAATTAATATTCTCCTTTATTATTTTAATTATTTGTTGCTCAAGTCATCATCAATAATAATACCAGTTTGGGGATCTACTCTACGAGTAGCTTGTCTTATATATTCATTAACGGGTTGGTTTAAATTTGTCACATTAGGCACATTAGGTGTCTTTTGTGTCATGTCCCCATTATAATTAGTAGTTGGGAGCGGTTCAGCCTTTTGAACAAATAAAGAACTTAATTCGGTTTTTAAAACTTTAAACTCGTTAATCAAATCTTTGTCTTCTAACTGAGCAGATTTATTGCCTAATAAGGTCAAAACATGTTTCATTTTAGATTCATCGCCACCTTCTTTCTTAAATAATTCCTTAATGTGGTTATGTCTTAATGATGTTTGAGCTTGTATGAACTTCCCTTCAAGATCCTTATGAGCGAGCTCTCTATTTTTCAAATTTTCGCCAAGAGTGTTTTTGATTTTCTCTAAGTTTGAAATTTGGTCGACAGCTTTTTCATATTGTTTCTTCAAAGTATCATACTTTTTTTCTCACATATTAAACTCAGCTACACTTACTTTAGTGTCTTTGTCTGTACTTGTGCTTTTCTCAGTATTTTGCACTTCTTGTGTTTCCACAGTTTCTTTTATGTTATTTTCCATAAATTTCTCCTATTATATAATAAGAAGGGATCTTAAAGTTGATGACGATAAGGAGGTACTAGTCGAAATAAACTTTATACCCCTTCATATATATATATGTACAAAAACACTAAAAAAGATTTAATTATTTTTAATTATTTTGAATTATTTTTAAAAACATCGAGTTTTACGTCTGAGAGCGCGAGAATAAAAAATCTTACTATAAGTTGAGGCTGTGACAAATTGAGTTACCCTAGGACCCTAAAAAAAGCTTGGGATATCCTCGGGCTTGACTTTCTCGCGTTCTTGTGATATAATAAAAGGGGGTACCTTTTCACGTTCTCGATCGTTGAGATAAAAAAAAAAGTACTTGACAAAATAAAAATTTTAATATATAATAAACGGGGAGCCTTTCGCCGGCACAATTCGCACGATTGAACACGTTAAAAATGGGCTTGCTTTTTCTTCTTTTAATACTAAACCACGTTTAAACTCGTTTAGGCCCTCAAATGGCAATTATTTGAATATTTCAGCGCTACGACTGACACAATCCGCAAGCTTTCAGATTTCAACAGGCAAAAAAAAGACCGGGAACATCTAAGCCCCGGCCCTAAATAATATTTATTTATTTATTATTATTTATTATTTGCACCCTCCTTTTTCATCTTTGCCAAAATCAACCGGATTTTTAAAAATTCAATTTCTTTTTTGGCCTGTAATTCTTTCGCCTCAAAATAATTTAAAAATTTTTTTATAATTTCGATTAAGTCGACCGGCTCCATTTCGAAGCTTGCCAAATTGTTTAAATTATTTATAATTAAATTATTTATAATTTTTTTGGCGTTGTCTGTTTCAAATGTAATTTTTTCGAGATTTTCGAAATCGTTTTTGTTGTCAAGTGTCGAGAAAATGGCCAATAATTTATTTTTTTGCTTTATTTCCATTATTCTGCACCTCCTTCGTCACGTTCGAAATCTTCAAGCATTCGTGCCAAGTTGATTTTATCCGCTAAATCGTTTTGCGTCTCGTCGTCCTGCGTCTTGTTCTCTTCAGATGTTGCGAGGTCGTGGGATTCTTCGCGTATACTTTGCGCGGTAATTCCGCAACTTCTCAAAATTAAATCTTTTCACGTCGCGAAATCTTCAGGCTTCAAGTCTTCGGCTTGAGTGTATCCATTTAACGCGTTCCAAATCTCCCCATCTTCTACCTCGTCGCTGTCGGTGAACAGGTCGCGCGCTCTATCCTCCACATCTTCGGTGCAGTAATGTGCCCAATTTAATTTATCATTTAAACCAGTAAAGGAGTTACAAAATTTAATTTGTTCTTTTTTCTCTTCTTCTGCTTCTTTTGCTTCCTCTTCTTCTTCGGCCTCTCTTTCGTCTTCGTCGTTGTTATTTGGTCAAATAATCACGTATTGCGCCAATTCTACACGGTCCGCGTCGCAGTCTTCACGTGCTCCGCTTGTGCATTGGTGGCGGTTATAATTAATTTTTTTTAATAATCGGTTTTTTTCGTCCTTTATGTCTTGATTATCGAAACAGTCCGCCAAAAAATTATCGATTTTTTTTTTGCTTAAATCCGTACATTTTACGACTTCAAAGCGTCCAAGTCTATTTTTTTTTGTGTGTGTCATTGTGGCACCTCCTCAATATTATAATAATAATTAAATATATATTAATTAATTAATGCATTTATCTTTTACGTTTCAATTTAATTATATATTATTATTTTTTTTTTTGTTATTTTTTTTTTTACTTATTTTTTTTTTAAAATTTTTGCATTATACCACAAACGACAAAAAAGGGGTAAAGTGTTAAAATAATATTATAGAAATTAAAAAATTGATTTTTGAAAATTTAAAATAAAAATTAAATAAAAAATTGCCAAAAGCTCGCCCAATTAATTTTAACATAGTTTTTTTTTTTTGTCAAGTTTTTTTTGAAAAATTTTGAAATTTATTTTTAGACGAAATAAAAAATTTGAAAGAGGAAAAAAAATTTTTTTGATTTGGGTTGTAAGAAGTCATTTTTGAAAAAGGGTGATTATCTTACTGACAGAAAAAAAGGCTATTTTTGCATATGGGACCGTGGGTTAGACTGGAAGAGGTGAATTTTTTTGAGCTAAAACTTTTACAACTTTTCCGGGCTAAAAAACACGAGTTTTACCTGTGATAGAACCAATACAGAAAAAAAGTAAAATATTTGTAAATCTATATGAAAAACAAAATTATTTATACTATTATTACTTTATTTATTTTTTTTTTAGACAGTAATAGGAATAAATTTACTTTTTTAACGAAATGGCTTAAACACAGGGAAAACTAGACTTTTTGAGGCAGGAAAAGTTGTAAAATATTTGACTCAAAAAAATTGAGCTAATTTTTAGTAAGATTTAGAAAGCTTAGTAAGATTTTGACAACCCGCAGGTATAATAAGACAAAAACCACTTGGCGAAAATTGAAATTTTTTGAGGGTACCAGTAAGATATCGAGTATGATATAATATAAATACTCAATGTGATATAATAATAATAAAGGAGAAAAAGAATATGAACAAATTAGTTTTAAATTATGAAGAATTAGAAAAATTTAAAAAAGATGTTGAAGAAGGTAAAATAGTACATATTACAAAGTTATTACCTTTGATTAAGAAATATTTAAAAGAACAATTAAAAAGCAAATTTAAATATGTTGAATTTACGCAAGTGAAAAGTCGAAAGAGTGAAAGCAGATATATTTATATTAATTGTCGATATAAAGATGATAAAAATGGTTATGTAAGAGTTGATAGTTACGAATTCAAATTAAGATTTTCGACACATATTAACGAAGGTATTGATAATGAAATGGCCGGTTCAGAAGATTTTGGTGTTATAAATGAGACTTGTTGATTTGAGAAAGAATATATTATTGATTGTTTTAAAGATAGTCACGAATTACAATATTATTTAAATGAAATAAAAAGTAGTGGTTTGTTACTTAAAAAACAATTTAAAAGATGTAAAAATTGTAAAAAAAGATTTAAATATTATTTAGAAAAGAAAAACAACGATTATTGTGGTCATTTTTGTTGATGATTCACAAACAGAAAACCCAATATGATATAATAATAATATAATAATAAAAAAAATAAGGAGAAAATAATTATGAAAACAGAAACAAAAAACAAAATGTGAGGAAATGATTATCTTTTCTTAGAATGTTCAATTTGAATTAAAGACGAACATTTAAAAGATATTGATTTTACAAAAGAAATTGGACCAAATGACGACGATAATAATGATGCTTATGATGATTATGATATCGACGCTGATGAATATTACCACGACGACAACAATTGACCGCGTGAAGATTTTTAAATAAAGGAGAAAAAATTATGATTACTACACAAAAAGAAACAGCAAGACAACGTTTTAATGCTATTTTGAATAAAATTGACAATTCAGAATATATATATGACATAGATGAAGAAGTTAATTATCTTGATGATATGGGGGCGGGATCACAATTTTATTTTAGAAAGAATTTAAATAAATTGTTTAAAGAATTAAATTATAAAGATATGGAAGAAACTTATTTTAAAATAATGAGCAAAAACAAAGATTGAGCGCAAATTAAATTATATTTAGATGATGACGTAAATTTACAAGATGAAAAGATTTTTGACAATTTCAAGAAACAAACATACGATTTTTTTAAACACATCCAACGAATGATTGACGAAATTTTGAAAGATGATTTGATAAAGTTTAAAGCATATTGTGCGAAAGATATGGAGCGAAGTTTACCCATTATTAAAGGATATTTAAAAAATAATTGAGTATAAAAGGAGAAAATTATGAAAAAAAATACAATTGATTTAATTTTTAAGTTAGTAGGGATTATTAGCGAAGAAAAAGGTAAAGGGAAAGGTGAAAAAATTTTGGCGAAAAATATTTTGAAACATTTTGAAAGCGATATTAGTGTTAAATGTTTTAATGATCGTTGAAATTCGTTTAAAGATCGGCGTCGGGAAATTTTAGAAGTAAATTTGAAACAATTTAAATTATCTACATTAATATTGATTAAACATAGTTTAATTGGTGAAACTAAAAACAGTTGTAAGATCCAAAAAAACAAAGATATAGTTGTTTATTATAATAAATTGTTTTACAAAGGTTGTGATGCCAACCTGGGTTAGGATATGATATAATAAAATAAAGTTGAATATGATATAATAAAAATAGAAGAAAACAAAGGAGAAAAAAAAATGAATAATTGAAGATTAAAGATTATTAAAGAGTTTAAAGAATATTTGGAAGCTAAAGAAGCTAACCGATTAACACCTGAAGAGAAAACAATTGCTTCAGATTTTTTAAACATAATGGGAAGTTTTAGCCGTTCAACCGACTTTGACAATTTCGAATTTAAAGGACGCGACGGGTTAAATTATTACGAAGAAATGGCGTTTGCACACTTTAGAAATTGAGAAAATGACAAAATTAATTTTAAAAAAATAACATTTAAAACAAATAAACATTTTTTAGATTGAATTTTAAGTATCAATAAATTTAAGTTGAGTCGACTAAAAACAACAATTTCGAGACTTGAAGAAATGAAAAAAAAAGAGGTTTATCGTGATAAAAAAGGAGGTAAAAAATAATATGAAAAATAAATTAGAATATGAAAGTTATTTATCAAACGCAAAATCTTTAATAAGAAATGATAAATTAAGCGTTAAAGATTTGGAAAAATCATTCAAAGTTGTAAGTAATAATATACTAAAATTAAAAAGTGAAATTTTAAAAAATGTAGTAAAAGGCGAAAGCGTTTGAGTTGATAATCATAATAAAGAAAACTATGAAAGTATATTAAAAGCTATCGAGTACTGCCTTTACAATTATAATTTAATTAAAGAAGGAGAAGATAAAGAATATGATGAACAAGAAACTAGTTAATTTTTTAGCAATAGTTGTTACAATGATATATTGCTCACATTTGATTTGCTCAGTTGTAGTACTAACAACAATTGAGACTTTACCAAGTTGATTAGCTTTATTACCACTGTTAAATCCAACACTAGCTTTAGCAGTTTTTTCATTTTTTGATAAAATTGGATGATTAGGAGGAGAAAATAATGAATAAATTAAAATTTTTTCTAAAAAACATAGTTGATTTTTTACTTATATTTATGGTTGTAGCGTCAATATTATTTATATTAGCATCAAATTATATTACTTATTTTGGGTGACTTAATAATATTGGTGTGTTGAAAGTTAAGAAACTTATTACAATCTATATATTATTAATTATAATATTAAGTATTGGAACACCAATTGTTTTATATTTTAGTGTAGAGTCAATTAACATACAATATAAAATTATAAAATATTTGTGAAAATTTAAAAAGGAGAAAAATAATAATGACAAAAGAACAAATTAAAGAAATAAAAAAAGATGTCGATAATTTAAAACATCTTGACGTTCCAAGAGCGATACGTCAAAATATGCCAGAAGAATTGAAAGATATTTGACGTTGTGAAAAATTTGACGATTTGACAGATGAAGACATAAAAGAAATACATAATGCCGTTGTGACAACTGTAGACTCATGAATAGAATTAACGCAAGAGGCCCAAAATTCTAGTGGAGGCTTCAGCTCAGACGTTAAGATGTTTACATCGTACCGCGAAGACTTAGAAGATTTTAACGAAAAGTGAGAAAATAAAGGAGAAGGAACACAATGAATATAGATTTAAAAGATACAATTGAAACTTTAATTAATAATACTATCGAAAAAAATTTTGGAAAAGACAGAGCTTTAGAAAAGGGTATTAGAGAAAACGAAGCAGGAGTTGTTGATTTCTGAAATTGTTTTGGTCGAACAGCATTACATGTAATAGTTCACGAAGAAAAAAGCGGAAGGTTACATATACGAATTCCAGATACGGGAGACAAATTGACGCAATGTATTTTTATTAAACAAAATAAAAAAGGTTGAAAAAAATTAGAAGATCATATTATGTTATCACTGAATTATCAAAGAAAAAAATTAAAAGAACACATTGAAGAAACTCATAAAAAGATAGCGCGTTTACATGAATTAGACAACCAACGAAGAAAAGATATTGAGGCGTTTTATAAAAAATGGTTTGTACTTGAGGAGAAAACAATACATGATGAATAAATTAGATAAATATTATACAAAACAAAAAATAGCTAATAAGTTAACAACATATATATATGCGGTTTTAAAATATTATAAAATTGATTATAACAATTTAACATGAATTGAACCTAGCGCCGGCGAAGGAGTGTTTGTTGACGCTTTAGAACAAGTATTAGACATAAAACCTAAAATTCTGTGCTATGATATTGATGAAGATTTAAAGAACAAAAGAGTCATTAAACAAGACTTTTTAAAGGTTAATCTAAAGCATTCGGCGAAAAATATAATTTTTGGAAATCCACCATTTGGTCGATCTGGACAGTTAGCAATTGACTTTATCAATAAGGCTTCAAAAATTGCTGATATTGTTTGTTTTATAGTACCTAATACTTTGCGACGATATTCAACTCAAAAAAAATTAAATAACGACCTAAAATTGATTGTAGAATTAACTGTTGATCAAAATGCTTTCGAGTATAAAAACAAAACAAAAAATTTCAATTGCTCATTTCAAATTTGAGTCAATAAAAATCGAGAAGAATTTAAAGACGGAAAAAATTTGAGATTATTAGAAAAACAACCGTTTCGAGTTCCTTCTGTAAAGACGTTTATTTACAATAACACAAAAAAGACTGTCAAATTTTTTGATAAGGCTAAATACAAGTGGGACGTGGGTATACCTCGACAAGGTTTTTGCGACTACTCAAAATTAATTACAGATCAAAAAGAGTTAAAGACAACTCAACAGTATATGTTTATTAAATATAATGATGAGTTAGCAAAAAAAGTTGTTGAGTTAATAGATTTTGAAGAACTGTCACATAGTAATACAATTGTACCAGGTTTTTCGACAACAGATTTTATAAAAGAATATAATGAGATCAGGAAATTACAAGGAGGTCATAATTATGAATAAAACACCCATAATTTGCGTTTTTTTAGGTAATGATTCAAAAGAGTTATCAAATACTAGACATAATATTGGTTGACTTTTTTGCGATTTTATGGCTTTAATAACGGAAAATACATTTATTGAAAAAAAACATTATTATTACTTTAAAGATTACATTTGTACTGGTATTAGTCCAGTTTATTTTATTAAATTGAAAACACTAATGAATGATTCAGGAAAGATTTTGAGAAAAATTTGTCAAAAACAAAAATGAAATTATGATCAATTAATTATTTTTGCCGATAATACGGATTTAAAACTAACAAAATTTAAAATAAAAAATCATATATGTAATAATGGTCATCGTGGAACACACGACATAGTTGAACAATTCAAAACTAATAAAATTAAAATGTTTTACTTAGGAATAGATAGACAGAAAAATTTAAAACAATGAGTGTTGTCTCAATTTGAGGATAAAGAAATTTTGTTTTTGAACAAATATATTTTTCCGAAACTTTGAAATAAATTTGAAGAAAGTTTAAAGTTGAATATGATATAATAAATATATATAGAAATGAGAAACGAAATTAAAAAAAGTATATTGATATTTTTATTTATAGTAAATGTTATTTTTAGTATTATTTTGATTAAAAGTAATTTAGAATTAAATAATGATAAGTCAAACTTAGAAACTAAATTAGTAGAATTAGATAATGAGAAGACAAAACTAAACGGAATTATTAGATCTCAAGAAGATTTAAAAATAATTATTGGGAATCAAGAAGAAGAATTAGAAAGATTAAGAACACTTACTAGACTTCAAGAAACAAACCTAATTAAATTAGAAAACAAAAATAAATGTGATATAATAAATATATGGAAAGTTATGAAAATTTAAAAAACAAGAAGAAAAAAAGGAGAAAAAAGAATAATGAAAACATATAAAATTTGAATGAAAGATAAAAAAGAGTTGGATAAATTGGAAAGTATACTATGAGATTTAAAAATTGAATATGATGCTAGAACTAGTATTGAAAGTACAATATTATCACCAAAAGGGGACAAAGACAATACTATTTGAGATAAAAAAGGTTTTTATGTAACAATTAAAACGTTTGAAAAAGGAGGAAAAGAATAATGAATAATTTTTCGGATGGAAATGGAAAATATAAAAAAATATCTAGTGACGAATTAAAACAATTAGAAAAAAAAATGGAAAATACACTTATTAGTGCTGTTGAAAAAATGAATTGCGGTGTGGTTTATTGTGATTGAATGAGATGGGATGAGTCACCACATGAACCTTTGAGAGGTCGTTTTGTCGTCACTATTGAGTCTATGGGTCATAGATTTGACTTTGTAAACTTTAATATTCATATTTTAGAAAAAAAACCTAGACGATGATATCATTTAGAAGATAGTGATAATGACAAAATCGAAGTTTATTTAATACTTGAGGATTTTGAAAAATTAGATGATTATCTTGAAGAATTTAAAAAAACTATTAGAAAAGAAATGCGTTCAATTATACGAGCTAAAAATTGAAACCAATTGTATAGTTATAATTTTGAAAATATTCGTATTAAAAAAGTTTGAGAAATTGGAAAAAAATATTTTGGTGATAATGATTTGACAAATACTTACCTCGAAGGTAAAGTTTCACGTCGCGCTTTCAACAAATATCGAAAAGCACTTATTAAAATAGTAAACACAAGACTTTCAAATTGAAAAAAAGGCGATGACCCTAAAATATTTATTGGCGTATATGCTATTTTAGATTGAGAAAAAGAAAACGTTGAAAAAATAAAGACAATTAATAGAATTAGAAAAGAAATTGCTAATCAAAAATTTACGAAAAAAAGAGGATCGTATAAATATAAAGGAGAAGAATAATGACAAATAAAGAAAAAGGAAAAAAAATTAAAGAAATGACAGAAAAACAAAGAGAACGCGAAAGATGAAAATTATTTTTACGAAAATATATTTGATTATCAAATCATAAAGACATAAAATATCATAGTAATTTGACAAATCGAATTTTAAATTGTAAACATATTAAAAAAGATGAAGACAAAAATAAAGTAATAGATGTTATAAATGGAGAACTTAAAATGTCTGATATCGAACATGATTTGTTTCTTTTATTAAGAGATGAAATATTTTTTGATTTAATTAATGTTATTAGAGATAATAATAAAATTGAAGAAGATAAAACAAAAGAACGGAAAAGATTAGAAGTAGTAAAATTACTAAAACGTTTTAAACAATATGAATGATCATGAATTACTATGAAAAACATGGAAGCTTTAGCAGAAGAAGTAAACAGACAAAATAATTATGATAAAGATAAATTAGTTACTTTAAATGACAGATTTTATGATAAAGATGTTCATGGTAGCGAAACATCAGATGATACTACTCTTTTTTATTTTTTAATTGGAAAAAAAGATGAAGATTATAAATATGCGACAGATGTTTCAATTTGTGTTTATAGAGGAGGTGATATTAAAGTTAAATATCCCGACATCACAAACTTTACAGAATATGATGACGATGGACATAAAACTATGTATTGTAAAGTAGCAACTTATTTTGATATCCATAACGATTGAGATGATATTATTGATAAAATTAAAAAAACTATAACATATTTAGAAATAAGAGACAAAGAAGAAATTGAAGAAGCTGAAAAAAAAGAAGCTGATAAATGAAGAGCATTACGAAAAAAAGAGGAAAAGAAAGAGCTTGAAGCAAAAAGAAAAGAGATGGAAGCAAAAATATTAAAGGATATAGCAAAAAAAGCTAAGAAAAAAGCAAATGACAAAATGTAATTATTGTATTAAAGAACCTAAAGGCACATACTGTTTAGAGTGTTTTTTAAAGAACGAAAAAGAGCGTAAAAAAAATGTTAAAAAAAGAAATTAAAAAATTTTGAGATTTAAATAAAATATTGGCGAAAATTGGCAATGTCGAAAATGTTACTGTAAGCCCTAAACTTGACGGAGTTGGGGCTTACTATGATAAAACATCTAACAGTTTAGTTATATGTCGATCCTCGGCTAGAGTGACAACATTTTCTATAAAAAAAGATGATAGAGTTGAAGGCTTTGGCGAATTAGTTTTAAATAAAGAGTTTGGAAATCGGCGTGATGTTGTAGGTCTTATTAATAGAAAGTTTTATGATAAACGCCACGACTTGTTAGAATTTATTAACTACAAAAGAGTTGAAAAAATAATTAAATTGAAAGATTTGAAAAAGTATATTGAACAACAGAAAAATATTGATTTTTACACTGATGGTGTGATTATTGAACGTAAATATGCGTTTAAATTCGAAGGACCTAAAAGTTGTGGAACAATAGATAAAATAACAAAACAAATTGGCAAAAAAACGGGCAAAATTTCTTATATTGCTTGATTAAAACAAAGTATTAAATTGAATGAAATTACTGTCAAGAAAGTTAATTTGTCAACTAATAAAAGTAAATATAAAGTGGGTGACCATGTCGTTATTGAATTAAAAGGACAAACGGTTCCTATCATAATAAAAAAGGAGAATATATAATATGAATAAATTTATAGTAGTTGAAGGTATTGATTATTCAGGTAAATCAACCTACATAGAAAAATTGAAAAAAAAATATAAGAAAGAAGGAAAAAGTGTTTATGTGACGCGAGAGCCACGAGGAATTAGTTTTGGCGAATTATTAGCTAAAGAAGTCTTTTTTAATGACAACCTCAAAATTAGTTCGATCACAAAAGCAATTTTGTTTATTAGTGTCGGTTGAGAATTATATAATAAAGTATTGGCTAAAAAGTTTAAGAAGTATGATATTGTGATTTGTGATAGGTATATATTTAGTACGTTTGCTTATCAAGTATTTGGAGGTGATAAAACAATTAATCAAAATCAATTATTGACAATGTACACTTACGCGATGCCAAAAAATTATTTACCTCACGAAGTACACTGAGTAGATTGTTCGACTGCCGAAATTTTAAGACGAGTAAAAATTAGATTACCAGCTAATAATTACGACGCAAAATGTTTAAAGAAAAGTTATGTTAATAAGATTAGAAAAGCCTACAAAGAAACTTTTGAGTTTTTTACGTATAACACTATCTATTTTAAAAAACGTATCGAATGAAACGTTATTGTGTTTGAAAAGGATGACAAAATTAATGAATAATATTTTTAAGAGTTTGGCGCAAATGCGCGATTTGAATATGTATGAAACAGATGAGTTGAAATTGATGCCTATCAATGAGGCAAAAAAATTAAACAAAACTATTATTGTTTTAAATTACAAATTATTTTATAATGACAAAAAAGCTTATGCTGTCGTTTTGAAGAACACGAACAAGTTTAAATATTTTGAAAGTAACAGTTGGGGCGAAAAAAAATTTTTTGCTAAAAAAACCTTTGTAAAGAACAATAATTTAAAAATCAAGTTTAATTGTCTTGACGGTGATTATGGATTTGTAGCGATTGACACGGTGGGTTCGAAAGCCCACTTTGTTAATTGAAATGAAATTTTAGATAGTCAAGTCCATAAAAAACAAATATATAAAATTAGATTTAGTATTAACTATAATTTTTCAATAGATTTTTTAAACGATTCTTGACGAAAATTTCGAGCAACACATTCTAATCTATATTTTAAAAATTTTAGAAACGAAGTTGATAGATATATAATAAATTTAAAGTTTGTAAGAACATTTATAAATAACATAAAAGGAGTAAAAGAAGATGTTTAAAAATAATAAAGAAAATAATGATTTAGGGGTATATAGTGATGATATTGATATTATGTTAGAAGTTGCCAATGAAGTATTTTGTAGAACAGTATCGTTAAGTTGAAGTACATGACAAAAAGTTCATGGTTATCAGAGTGCTACCTTAGTAAAACATTCATCAAAAATGAATACGTCTAAATTGTTAAATACTCGACGAACTATTTTGACATGTAAAGCAATTTGATCACTATCGAAAAATATTTTAAAATTGGAAGATAATGATAAAAATAGAATAAAATGTTATAGAGAAGGGTTACGTTTTTATGTTACAGTGTGACCACCTACTATGTCATGATATCGAGAATTTAAAGGATTTTTAAAGAAATGAAAAAAAAAATAGATATATTATATAATAAGTATGTTGAAACAAAAGACAAAAAAATTCTAAATAGAATCAAATATGAGATGATGGATATAGCAAAAAAAACATGTAAAGTTGTTTCACATATAAAAACAAAAGGTTATAGTGATCCAAAAACAATGTACAGTTTCTGTTTTGAACGGTTTGATAAAATAATAAACGATTATGAACCTACACATAAAACAACGTTGAGTACATATACTGCTATTTGTCTTTGAAATTATTTAAGAAGTAGACAATATCATAAAAGTTTAGACATTACAAAATCTAGAATTTATACAACACGATCATTAGATACTTTTAATAATGACAAATTAAAGTTAGATTTAAAGAGTATTTTAGGCGATACTTTTGATTATAAATTAATATGTGACTATATTGGACTCAATGGAAAGAAATTAAAAAATAAAGAATTAGCTAAAATATATAATAAACCTTTAGGTTCTATAAAAACAAGACTACGAACTATTGAAAAGGAACTTAGAAAATATTTTAAAAATAATTAAATCTTTTTTAGTGTTTTTGTACATATATATATATGGAGGGTCTCAAAAAACCTCTAGTCCTAAATACATAAAATTTAAGAGTAACAAACTCCGCCTTGTTACTAAATTAACTTTTTGACTTTAAACTGTTAGACACGGGTGCGTCTTTAACCACACTACAGTTTGAAAAGGTACTATAACCTTTTAGTCAAGTCGTGACTTAAACCGACTTAACTACCTCTGTTAACGCGGAGGTGGTTTTTGGGCCTGTAGCTCAATAGGGAGAGCATTTGGTTTGCAATCAAAAGGCAGTCAGTTCGAATCTGGCCAGGTCCACCATAATAGAGTGTTAGCTCAGCAAGTAAGAGCGCCTGTATTACAAGCAGGAGGTCAGTGGTTCAAGCCCACTACACTCTACCATTTTTTGCTGGTTTAGCTTAATTTGGCAAAGCACCCGTCTTGTAAACGGACGAGTAAAGGTTCGAGGCCTTTAACCAGCACCATATAGAGCTATAGCTTAGTGGTTACAGCGCACGCCCTATAAGCGTGAGATCTTGGGTTCGATCCCCAATAGCTCTACCATTTGGATCTGTGGTGTAATGGATAACATGCCTCTCTGTCTAAGAGAAGATAGCGAGTTCGATTCTCGTCAGGTCCGCCACGGAGGAGTAGCGAAGTGGTTAAACGCGTCTGACTGTAAATCAGATTCTTTTTAGATACGGGAGTTCGAATCTCTTTTCCTCCACCATTATCGGAAAGTAGCTTAGATGGAAAAGCACTCGGTTTGGGTCCGAGAGATCATAGGTTCAAATCCTCTCTTTCCGACCATTTTGGAGCGATACCCAAGCTGGTTTAAGGGGACTCATTGCTAATGAGTTAGGTTAGTTTCTGACGCATGGGTTCGAATCCCATTTGCTCCGCCACGCCCGATTAGCTCAGTTGGTTAGAGCGATTGCCCGTTAAGCAAGAGGTCACAAGTTCGAATCCTGTATTGGGCGCCACGCCTTGTTAACTCAAACGGTAGAGTAGTTGCCTTTTAAGCAAACGGTTAAAGGTTCGAGTCCTTTACGAGGCACCATTTTTGCCCACGTAGCTCAATTGATCAGAGTAAGGGTGTTCTAAGCCCTAGGTTGAAGGTTTGAATCCTTCCGTGGGTACCATTTTATTTATCTGGTCCAAAAATCCAAGGACCAGCTCTACAGACTCAAGGCTAGTCAAAGGTAGCACTATATTAGTGTAAGCCTAGTTTGCCACCACTGTCTCTACAGACCATTTTGACATGTGGTAAACGTTTCGCAGATGTAGTTTAGTGGTAGAACCTCAGATTTCCAATCTGATTGCGGGAGTTCAATTCTCCCCATCTGCTCCAATATTTCAATGTCATTTTTGACATTTTCAGGAACAACGACGTCTATAACGTCAGATTCCAAATGTGCCGAGCATCACAATTTAAACTGCTCATTATTTGAGGTGATCAAAATGAAAACGATATGCGTCAAAAGAAACATGACTCAAAGTGAAAAACTTTTAGTTTTAAGACAGAAGAGGCTAGTTTTAATATCACAAATAAAACACGTCAAACTTCTTTTTTTCTTATGTTTGTTTGTAATAATCATACCTTACTATTTATATGTAAAGTGTTATCGAAACGTGAAAATTATAAACAAAATAAAAAAAATTAATACTAAAATAGTAGAGCGAGGTGGGTACGAAACTAGCGTACAAAAATTATATAATCCTCATACTACGAAAATCCCTTGAAAAAGTCATAGTTAAATAATAATATTACTATGGACAGAGAAAAAAAGAAAAAGAAGATTGAAGACGAAAATGATATCGCTGATGTTGTTATTGTTTCAGTTTTTATATAAATGACAAATGAAGAAAAACGAATGTATGATTGATACATTTGATCAGTTTCAACAATGATACAAAAAAATATGATTGATTTAAGAACTCTAAAAAATCAAGTAAAAGAGTTAAGATATATGTTAATGGCTGATTTTGAAGGACCACCTCCACATTGAGAGTCTGAATATGTGAATCCACGATATTTCACAATCTTAGAAATTGTAAAAAAGAAAGAAGAGGCTATGCAGTATGGTGTTGATAATTACGACAAAATAAAACAAGGTAAAAAAATGAAAGAAAAATGAGATGACAACAGATAAGATTACATCTTAGGAGAAAAAAATATGTTATATAGAATAGAAAAATATGATATGATTCATAGAGATTGAGCAAAACACGCAACATCACAAATATATAATGATTATGTTAAATATTGTGAAATATTAATAGAAAAAGATGACTTACAATTAGAAGATCTTAAAGAATCATTAGATTTAGTTAAATACTCTATATTGAATTTGACAGAAACAATTTTAAAATGTATAAAAGAAGGGCAATCAATTATGCCACACAACAGTCTTTTAGAACATAAAATTGAAATTAAAACAGCTTTAGAATATTGTATTAAAAATTTTAATAATATTAAGGAGGTTTGATAATAATGTTGACAGATGCGCAAGCTAAAGAAGACATGAAGTTTTTAACAGAAAAAGGAAAAGTGGAGTTACTCACCATTAAACATTGAGTAGAAGAAAAAGATTTTAAGTTAAAAAAATTGTTACAATTATCACTTAGAGTTGAAGAAACAAATAAAGCAATAAAATATTGTATTAAAAATTATAATAAAATAAAGGAGAAAAAATAATGAAAACAACAAATGAAAAATTAATAGGAACTATAATGACATTACTAATAGAAGAAGATGGGCTAAGTTGAACTAAACAGTTAACAGACAAACAAATTGATTTAATCAAAAAATATATACCACAATATGATCCAAAAAAAATATACAAACAATTTGATACTTTTGTATATAAAGATGTAGTTTGTGTTGTAGAAACATATGATCTAGGTTATATGTGAGCGTATCCTTTACTAAAGAATAGCGCTGAAAAATATAGTAGCGCAGGTGATGGAACATTAATTAAACTTTATGATGAGTATGATTCAACATTACCAAAACCTTTTAACAAACTAGATGCTAATTTAAATTTGGAATATATGAATTCGATTTATAACTGAATTGGAGATGGCGCACCTGAATCTTTAAAATTTAAATATATTAACACAAAAAAAACATTTAAAAAGTTAGATACTATACATGAAAGTCATAAAATTTTAGGTGTGGCATTTAGTAAAGTAATCGACGTTTATTTGAAACCAATTTTAGAACGTATTGAAAAACTTGAAAAAAAAGTAGAAGATTTACCAACACGTGCCGTAATTGGAGACTGCTTATATCCAATAGGTAAACGTATTGAAAAACTCGAAGACAAGGTTAAGAATAATGACAAATAATGATATATATAAAAAATTTATCAAACATGTTTCAGTATTAGTGATAAATAATTTAATTAATTTAGAAAATTTAAAAGATATGTTGACTATAACAAAAAATGAAATATTAGAACGTTCAGAAGAAATTATTAAAAAGATGTACCGCAGAGAATGAGGAGAAATAACTTTCAACGAAGAAATACAATTAGAATGTATTATGATTAAAAAAGCATTGGAACATTGTATCAAAAATTTCGATAAAATCAAAGGAGAAAAATAATGATTAGAGATTGAGAATGAGAATATAGCGAAAGAGAAAAATATTTAGAAAAAAATAGAAGATTTGTATTATCAAGTAATGATAGATTTTATAATAGTAACGATGAATCAGATTATAGAATTATAGAAGACTTGATAATATATGAAATATATAATAAACATATGACTATTAAAGATCTTAAAAAATTATTTTATGAATATAGCACGCGAGAGTTTGAAGAAAAAAGAAACCATTTTAAAAAATTTCAAATTACATCATTAGAAAGTGTACGACAAATAGGTATAATTACTCGACATTGTGAAGCTATGAAGAATTTATTAAGTTTTCATATTATTAAACAAGAAGAAAAAAAGGAGAAAAAAGAATAATGTATTACGACCCAGAAACAGATGTAACAACATCACCAAATATTGATCGTGAAGATTCACCATGAAAAATAGAATTAGAAAGATTTTATAATGAAAATAAAGAATTAAAAGAAAAAAATAAAGAATTAGAAGAAAAAAATGAAGATTTGAAGTTTGAGATGTACTGTATGAAAATGAACAGATGTCCAAATATAATACGCCATTATAGATATTATAGTCGTTGTTGTAAGGATACTTGTTTTAGTTTACGAAAAGATCCTCATTTTAAACGATATTATAAATGTCGTTGCTGAACGGTCAACTAAAATGTTAGATTTCAGAGGACAAAATTTATACAACTTAGGGCCAATTTTTTTAGTTACTGGCCCTATGTTTGCCGGAAAAACGGCTTGAGTACAAAGAAAATTAATTGAATGAGAGTGTGAAGACGCACCTATTTTTCAACGTGAAGATACTATTAGAAAAGAAAGACAGATTGAAAATGTGATTCCATATAAAAATAACGTTGATTTAAAATCGAAATTAGACGAAGTTCTTAATAAAATTTTAAATAAAAAGTTACCCCAAATCATCGTTTTTGAAGAATGTCATTTCTTGCCTCTTGAATTCTTTAACGATATTGACAAATTAATCAGCTGAGGTATTGTATTGTTATTTTGTGGTCTTAGATTACTTAATAATGATGTACGCCGTTTCATGATGAAAACATTAGAAGGAAAAGCAGATTTTATTGTCAATTTAGAAGGTACTGATTTTTGCTCATCATGTGAAGATATGCCAGATTACTCTTTGTCATATCGAAAATCAACTAAATCAACAAGCTATGTTGGTGGATCAGACACTTACCAAGCATTATGCATGAAATGTTTCATAAAAAAAGAAAAATATAAGGAGAAAAATATATAAAAATGAATATGAACGAAAATAATAATATCGAACAAAATAACGCACTAAAAAATATCGAGTATTATATGTGACAAAATATTTTTAAAGGTGCTTATACTGGAGTTTCATTACTCTCAATACCAAAAGTTTTTGATTTCGATTTTAAAAAAATGTATCAAGACAAACCAAAAAAAGGTAAAAAAGAAAAGGATTCAGATTTTAACAATAGAAAAGTACAAGTTACAAATTACAATCAAGTTGTAAAAAGTTATATTAGTACTCACGAAAAAATAATTAAAGATTTTAAAGTATCATTGAAAACATTAAATCCACTAATTTTGACTGAAATCTTAAAAAAAATAAATGATGGAATTGTGTCTTGATATACAATTAATAAATTAGATTTCAAAGTAACAATTAACGACTTACCTCGTTTGTATGGAATAACTTATGATAAAGAAAATTTCTTAAAAATCATGGGTGAATTATTTAATAAAGATATCAAATATAGTATTAATGAAGAAAAAATTGATATTGAACTTTCAAATGAGTATAAAATTCCAACAAATGAAAAAATGACATGAATTAAAAAAAAAGTAACAATTTCAAAAAAAGACTTTGATAATTTAGTTCAAGGACCTTCTCACATAAATTTTATTCACAATCTTTTTGAAGTGTTTAAAGGAGTTGTGTTATTTGACATTATAATTAGCGCAAAACCTCATTTAACAACAGCTGAAAAAATTAGTGACGATTTAGAAATTGACTACATTTTTGAAATTATTGGAGCACAAACAAGTAAAAAAATTAATGAAAATAGAATTTTGATGGCTGAATATAAATATACACAAGCACAATCAACAATTCATAAAATGGACAAATTAGTAGCTAAGAAAAAAGAATTAGAAAAAAAAAATAAGGAGAACAAAAAATAATGAATAACTATAACTACAACCAAAACCAAAACTATAATCAAGGAATGAATAATCAAAATTATAATCAAAATCAAGGAATGAATAACTATAACCAAAATCAAGGAAAACAATACTCATTACCTAATATTGTTGCTGAAAGAGCAAGTACTATTTCAATGGCGTTTAATCCTAAAATTTTAACTCAATTTGGGTTAACATTAACATTTGACGTTTACTTTACAATTCCAAATATTGGATATAAACGTGTTAATATGAAAATGTCGGCAAATAAATTTAAACATATTGAATTGCTTAATTTCTTACACAAAATGATTGGCGAAAATCGCTTTAATACACCTATTTTTGGGATCCGTAGTGTAATCATTCAACAAAAAAATTATACTGATAAAAATACTGGTCAAATTAAAACAAGTTTTTATTCAACTTTAAGATTTAAAAACCAAATCATCCCTCTTGCCGAAAATATTAGTTGACGTGATCGTGATGCTCAAGTTGGGCCTTTATTACGAAATACAAAAACTTATGCAATTGAATTTAATAATGATAAAGATATTTATACTAATCTTGATGGTTCACCTGTTCAAGGACAACCTCAACCTCAACAATATCAACCACATAATCAACCTCAACCATATCAACAATATAATCAAGGACAACCTCAACAATATCAACCACATAATCAACCTCAACCATATCAACAACCGCAACCTCAACAATATCAACCTCAACAATATCAAGGACAACCCCAACAATATAATCAACCACAAGTTCAACAACAACCTCAACAAGATCCTCAAATTGAACAATTAAAAAAGTTGAATAACGATATGAAGTTGAATGAAACAATGAAAACTGAGGTTCAAGTACCAGAAGAAATCCAAAAAGTGAAGGTAATTAAATAATGAATAATAGTTTACAAAATACTTTAGATACAGCTTGCGCAAATTTAGTTAAGATTAAACAAAAAATTGACGAATTGCGTAAAACTGAAACTGAATATAAAGATATTTTAGTTGCTGTTATGAAATCTCACGACTTGAATAAATATGTGTCAAATAACCACTCATTTAATGTGTACAAAGAACGTAAAACAAAGAGATTGAACACAACAATTTTTAAAAAATTAGTTCAAGAAGAACTTAAATATACAAATGAACAAATGGCAGAATTAATTGAAAAATCTTCTGGTGAAACAATTACAAAGTCATTTATTAAAATTAGTGCTGTAAAGAATGATACATCAAAATAATTATAAGAAATATATAGTACCTCGTTTTAATGTTGAACAATTTGAATTTAACATGGCGAATTTGAAATTTGAAGAAAAAACACATAAATATCTATTAGTAGATAATCCATATCTTCAATTATCAAGTGTAAGTCAAGAATTGTCACATTGTAATAGATACTACGCCAGACGAGGTCAATTAGCTTCTAAAAGGATTCTTCAAATTGCGTCCCTAACAGGTAAAATTATTCACGGCGCATGTGAAAAAACAATATGAAATGAAGAAGTAGATTTGAGATCATCCGATTTTGATACAATACGAAATCGAATCAAACCTTGAATTGAAGAGCTAAAAAAACATTTCGAAAAAAATGATTATTTAAAGATCATAATGACAGAAGTCCCGTTGGTTTCTCGAAAAGAAAAACTGGCGGGCACTGCCGACTTGATATTATGAAACGACAAAGATAAGTGTGTCGAAATCTGAGACTGAAAAAGTGGAAAATATTCGTCTTATGAAAGCACTAAATGAAAATATTCGGCGCAACTTTGAGGTTACATAATGTTACTAAAAGAAAACTGAAAACCAAAAAACGAATACCAAAAAATTAGAACTTTTGTTGTTCACATGAAGGGAAATTTATTAATAAAGGAACAATTAAACTATGAAGAATTATGACAATAAATATATTATAGCAATTGACACCGCACTCAAAAGTGGATATTATGGGAGATTGGGAAGGTTAGGTTTTATTAAAGGACACGGAACATTTAGTGACGTTTTAAGAAAAATAAAATATCACATTGACATTATAAAACATCAAATTTCACCAAACAATCCTCTCATATTAATCACTTATGAAGATGTTGGAAGAAATCACAAGACAACAGCAAAATTACACGAGTATAAGGGAAAACTTTTACAAACAATAGAAAACACAGTTATTCATTATAAATATGAACGTTTTAATGAAGTTAACGTATTTAACTCAATTTTGGGGAAAAAACAAAAATGATTAAGAGTTGATAAAAAAGCATTTTCTAAAGATTTGTATAATAAATATAACGAAGACAAAACAGATAATGATGACCTAGCCGACGCCTTCGTTTTATATAAATATTATGATGAGTATCTTGAGTAATGGACAAAAAATGCTGTATTATAGACATTGAAGTTTATAACACTAGCAATAAGCAAGGTCATCTATTAATAGGCTTATTACCTTTATATGGCGACGAAGCATTAATCTACGATAATCCGTCGAGAGAAAAAGTTAAAGAGATTTTAGAAACTCACAATTTTATTTCTTTCAACGGTTATCGATATGATTTTATTGTTTTAGAAGATTACATAGAAGGAAAAAGTGTTCTGACTTCAAATAACAAAATTATTAAAGGAGGGAATGTATATTTAGAAAATAAGTTGGGTAAGTATACTCACAAGTATTGAATGAAAAAAGCTTATCGTTCTTACGATTTGGCTGAATCTCAATTTGTAACAACTGGCTCAATCGGAATGTCTTTGAAAAATAAGTACATTAAAAAATTTAAGCACGATATTTGAGAAGGTGAAAAAGGAGATAAAAAACAATTTGAAGAAGTTGATTATATCTATAAAAACAAAGATAAATGTATACAATATCTTAATCGAGATTTGTACGCAACAAAAAGATTATTTAAACATCATGATAGAAATAGTTATTTAAATATTGCTAAGATTGTCAACCCTACATTATCAAAACGAGTTTTACAATGATTATTATTTAATAAAAAAATTACTTTAATTGTTCGTAGCTTGTTAAAAGGCGACAAGAATCCTTTTTGTAGAGCATCAAACGTTGTCACTTATAAATCTGATAACGATTCTCGAAATTACAATCCACCATTTATTTCATACCAAAAAGACTGTATTTCAACGTCGACTGAAACAGATGGAGGAATTCATAATGCTATTCAAAATAAACTATTTAAAAGTGATGGCGCCGGAAAAATTTTTTCATTAGACTTTACATCACTTTATCCTAACATTTTAATACAAGGACAAAATAAAAAACAATTTCGTATCTTCAACGACGACTCGCTTTGACTATATAAAAGTTGATTAGAAAAGGCGACGAGATGAAAATTTGGGACCGCCGATGAGAAAGAACAAAGAAAACCATTAAAATTATTGTTAAACAGTACTTATGGTATCCTTCAATATATCTGTGTAAACAACTCAATTGGCGAAAAAATTAGAAAATGAATTTGTAAACAAGGACGTATTTATTGTATAAGCCTCGTTGATAAATTTAACAAAGAAGATACTATGATTAATATTAACACTGATGGTATTTTTGTTAAAACTAAAAAAGATGTTAATTTAATTAGAGAAGAAATTGAAAAAGCGGTAGGGATTGGTTTAGTAGCAACAGAGTTAAAATGATTCTTATCAAAAAATGTTAACGAGTTTTGTTATGAAACTATTGATGGACAATTTGGATTAAAAGGTATTTATAATTATACTAAAATTAAACCTAATATTATTGATGGTAAAAAATTAACCGAATATGATATTAGAGAAAGAAAAAGATGAATTGAAGACTTCTCTAAAAATAAATATGAAAATTTGCCAAAAGATTATGCGTTATTTGGATTCGCTATTAATGATGAAATAGATGAAAAATGAGCTAAAAGTAACAGAGAAGCAATTACTGAACTTCATAGATTAGGATTAGATTTAGATTGTATTCAATGAACACAGACAGTAGTTAAAAGAAACAAAGATAATACTAAGTATGTAAGACATCGAAGTAAAGATTGAACAATTGATACAACAAAAGTTAATGCTTATGAAAAAATAAGTCCATACGCGTCTCAAAATAAGAAAATGAAGACGTTTGAAAAATTTAACTGTATTAGTGTTAAAGGAAATGGTAAATATACTATTTTTGATGTCGATGGTCCATGTATGTTGACTGACAAATTAAAAAAGTTTAAAGACAAAACACTTATGATTAAATCAACAAACAACGACGAAGATCATTTTAAATTAATTTTTGAAAGTAATAATATAATTTGAGAACTTCGAGAAAATTATAAAAAGTATGACAAGATAGTTGAGTTAAGACCATTTAAATTTATGACAGTTTATGATGTTAAAAATATAGAATATAAAAATAATGGAGTAAAAATTGCTAAATTACCAAATGATCTTAAATTTTTCTTGGATGATGTCCACATTTTGAAAAAAGACTACAAAATATGTGACGAAATCGAAGAGCAATTGATCAAGAAAGGGTTTAAGTATTCACGACACGCTTTACACCCCTATATTTTGACTATTCAACCAAAATGCCACGCAAGCGGTAAAAGTGACCACCACAATAAAGTAAAAAAAGGCTTAATATTGAGTGTAAAGAGTTTGGGTAATAAATTATATGTAAATTGTTGATGTGGAGATGAAAAATGTAAAGATGAATTTTTAAAGGAAATTGAATATAATGAATAGTAAAACAAAAAAAGATTTATGTACTGAATTATTACACATTTGTATTGAACGTAATAAAAGAAAATGACCTGACATTATAGATCATTTAAAAAATTGTTTTCCAAAAACGCCTTTTAAAGCTAATGAAATTATAATTCAATTTTTTATGGATTATAAATTAAAAAGATTTTATAAAGAAGTTGTAAGTAAGTATTTTTTATATAAATATGATATTGTTAAAATTGGAGTGTTTACATATGTGTTTGATAAGAAAAAAAACAAATGGCAAAATTTTGAAATTAACGAGTTCATGGATTTATTAGACAAAGAAGAAATTCCCGAAGATTCAGCTCAAAATATTTATGATCACATCATTAAAAAATTACCTGATGGTTCAGAAGGTTCGGTTAAGTTAAGAAACATTTTGATAGAGTTTGCTGATAACTGTCACAAAGACGGCGGTTATTTTTTCAGCAATAACAAAGCTTATAAAATTGAAAAAGATGGGGATGGTGTCGTTTTGAAAGAACATGATATACCGCTTTGGGATACTAAAAAGAAGCAACCAATCCCTTATTTTCAAAATTTACCTTTTAACAAAAGTATTTATAATAGATTAATTGAAAAAGGGGAAGCTAGTATAGATAAAGACGTTTTGAATATGTTTGGTGGTTTATTTGAAAATAATAGTGAAGGGCGTTTAAATATGATTGCTTTATTTAAGTGTACAGCTAAATTATTATTGAGATACTCATATTTAGGGTTAGTTTTTATTATTTATAATTCGGTAGGACGTAATGGAAAATCTAAATACTTGGAACTTCTAGACAACTTATCGCCAGAAACATCAACTTCTAAGTCAGCAATTAATACTATTATGAAATATGAGTTTGATATTATCACTAAAATTAGAAATAAAACTTTAATCATTCAAGATGAAAAACAAAAAATTACAAAAGAAGAAATTGTTTTTTTCAAAAAGACGACAAGTAATTTATATACTGACTTTTTAAAAGTTAAATTTGGTAAACCGTCGATGATGATTTATCCTCAAAACTTCGTAACATCAACTAACTATACAATGGATTTAGAAGAAGATAACGATAGTATTAGAGCTAGATTTAAATTCATGCTGTTCCCCAAAAATTTCAAAGGCGCCGATTCAAAAGACGCTATGGATCCTGACAAACTAGATAGATTAATGAGATCAAAAAGTTTTTTAGAAGAAGTATTTACAACATCACTATACTATTTAATGGCGTACAAATGTAAAATTGAAAATACTAAAGCGATGGAAGAATTGTATAATAAGAATATCAGCAGTCCAATTAAAGATTTCTTAGAATGATTGCTAGGTGATGGTAAAAGTAAATATTATAAACCTTCAGAACTACGCGATGAATATAGAATTTGAAAAACTGAAAGTGACATGTCTATTATAGATCGCCGACGTTTACCTCAAGTTTCGAAATTACTTAAAGTATTATATGACTCTTCTTTCTCTGAATACAGCGTTTATAAAGAAACTTCTTCAGGTGGTCAAGTGTGTTATAATATATCTAAAGTAATTAGAAGATAATTAAGATCTAATAATACTTCCGTGTCTGATGTTAGACATACGCATTGATCTTTCTCTATTTCTAATACCTTTAAGATAACCAATACGATTACCTTTAATTTCTCGCATTAGACCATAACACATTGCGTCGAAAGGATCGTTAAATCCAACACTATTATCTTCAACAAGTTTGTTAACATCATTAGCATCATGTTTATATTTCATGCTGTTTAAACATTCTAAAAGAACTGGACATTTATTTTTCAATACATAAAATTTAGCTACAGACATAACTTCTTTAATCGATGTAATTCTAATCTCACGTTTAAAACTATTTGAGTTTTTACTTTTTACTGGAACAAAATATATGTTACTTCGAGCTTTAGCATACATTCGTAAATTATGGACTAAGTTAGGTTCGTTATCGTCGGTATATACTGTGGCTGCACGATTCATATCAAAGCCAAATTTTCTTAAAGAATCATGAATAAAAGTGAAAATAGTTGTCTGTAAAGAGGTCGAATTATATGCGCGGTTTTTGTGTATTATTTTTTTTTCACATAACGTTATAACACTAGTTCGATCTCTAGAAACAATACCCATTCAAACATAAGTCATGTTTATCGTTCGACCAAAATCGACACCAATTCGGAAAGAGCCACCTTCAAATGTTTTCTCAACTTGGAGCAAATTATCAATATGGATAATTTTTTCTGTTGGGAATATAATGTCTGAAGAAACAGCAGGTTTACCATAAGCAATAACTTCGGCGTTGTGGGATCCAGATTCGGCGTCTTTTAAAATTTCCTCGATTTGTTGTTTAGAAATATAACCTTCATCTTTAGTTTTGAGAATATTAGTTCAATGGTAAATCGTGTGATCTTCTTCACTAATATAAAACTCTTCACCTTTAGTCATCATTTTAGCTCGATTTCAAGGCAATACTTTTTCAAGTGTTCTAAAGAATCAACATCCGGGGAAGAAGGGGTTTGATGTGAAGAAACGAATACTTTCTTTTTGACCGGCAATAGCACCTTTAATGGCTGATAAGTCGGATTCGTCTAATTCACCAGCTTCGTCGTAAATTGAAATAACATAATCACAATAACCTCGAGGGAGTCCTACGTGCGCAATTTTACGTTGTGAAGAGTCTTTCAATCCTAAAGCTCTAACTGTGTAGTTATTTCCTCGAATTGTTGAGTTTGAATAATTGATATTAAGTCCATTTTTTTTATATCAAGGTGGAATTAAATTAATATACTCTTCAAAAATGTATTTAATATTTTTTAAAGTTTTACGAATTAAATAAATACGAAATGATTTTTCGGGCATAAAGTCGGCACACATCATCGCAAAAACTAATGCGTTTGCGGTTTTACCCGTATAACGACCCCCACCAAACATAAATTTATAAATATTTAATTCTTCACCTCTTGACATCTTTAACATAATGTCGTTTAAATATGAAAATGTTGGTGATAATCCAAATTTATTTTTATTCATCTATACTTTTTTTCCTGATTTATTTTCTACATTAATAGTATATTTTGGAGCTTCGTCAGAAGTTATAGTTATTTTATTACCTATATCGTAACGAGAAGCTGTTGATAAAGCTCGTCTCATAACAATACTTTTTAATTGTTCTGAAAATTCACGTCAATTACTATCACGTACACAAAATCCTAATTCAAATTTTCATTTCTTATATTTTTCAATAAGTGATGGAATTGATCCAGGATCTGCTAATAGAACTAGAGTGTCGAGTTTTTGTTTCTTTAAAAAATCTGTGAAACAAGTACAAGGCCCAACCTCTTTATGTGTTATCTTTTCAATTTTACGCCCATTTTTTTTAATATTTTTCTTGGGTCTAATTTTCCTTGATTGTATTTTGCTCATGCTTGACTCCTTATTTGTGTTTTTTTATATTTAACTCTCTTTCTTATTTCTCTCTTTAAGTTTTTCTTCCCATATTGTTTTCTAGCATTTTTAACTTTTAGTGATATATCTTTTTTAGCATTTATTTTAGCAGTCTTCAACTGTTTTATATTAGTTTTTCTTAATTCAATATCTCTATAATATGATCTTAAATTTTGACGTTGTCATGTTTTTAGAACAGATTTTGTAGGTCTGATAACATCCATCCTTGTATCGCTAACGTGAAAGTCACTACCTAAAACATCACTGAAAACAAAGCCAGTATAATCGACGTTTTTTTTAGCTTCTGCTTTTAAAACACCAATCATTTCTCTTCTTCTTTTTCGTCATGACTTATTTATTTGTGCTATAGCTCATTTTTCAACTTTCTCTCTTTTTTTTTCTGTTCATTTTTTTCCTTTAGCAACAGTTGTAAGTAAAGCTTGACCTAATTCAGGATTTTTAAAAAAGATTCCAGTTTTTCACATAGCGGTTCCAATTCCACTACCACTTCCTTTACCTTTTATTTTACTATAAGTAGATCCAAAAGCAATTTTTGAGGGATTTAGACTTTCTTCATAAATTCTTTCTGGTATTTTAACTCAAATATATCATCTATTGTGAGCTCTAATTCATAATTGTTGGGTAGTATGTTCATATCTAAGTCCTTGAATTCAAGAAGAAGCTACTCCTTTTAAATTTTCATAAGTTTCTAAGTTACCAACATTATATTTGACAGCTACTTGCTGTTTATTAATAACATCACCTTCTCGCGTTATATCTGTTTGTTTATTAAGATAATCTTCTTTGTCAAATTGGATTGATTTAATTTCATCATATAACATTTGTAATGCTTTGTCATAACCTCCTTTAGTAGCTATACCTAAAATATTTAGATGTTCTATTTTTTCTCTAAAGGCTTTTGCGTAAGCACTTGACATGTGAGTTTCAATTCTATCAACAGCTTTATCGATTTGGATTCTTATTAATTGACGTAATGCTTTCCGATCTCAAGGATTTTTTATATAATAATAATATATTATAGATCTTGCCTTGTTGATTGTAGCTGTAATACCAGGTTGAAAAGCTCTAATGTCTGGTACCCCAGCATATCTATCTCTTTTTATTACTTGATAAAATGAATTTAAACGTTTATTATAATTTGTAAAGTTATTATTCATAATTTTATTTTACAGGATTCAATCTTTTCAAAACTAAAGTACTATTTTCACTTAAATCATAACCAAACGTATTTACTAAGTCATAATCGCTAATTGTTGTTGATACTATATTATCTTCAGCGTCAACAATTGTATTATAAACACTTGATCCTGTTGTTATAAGTGAAGTAGCTTTTACATTCAATTTTGAATTTGTTGGATTATAAGTAGTATATACTGTTAAAGGTCTAGACAATATATTAATAATATGTCTTTTAAAAACATTAAAGAAAGGATGCGCTGATATATATTTAACAACAGGTTTATAAATGTCTTTAAATAATTCATATCATAAAGATTCTGTATTATAACTTATATTATTTTTATATTTTTCTAAAATTGTTAAAGGTTCACTATTTACGATATTTAAAGTATTTTCAGATGCTCAAAAATCAGCTGTAGTCATAGTCATAGCATCTATATAAAATTGTTTTAAACGTTTTAAATCTTCTAAAAGTATTGAAGGTGTTGTATATTCAAGAGAACTAAGATAAAATACAGGTTCATTCATCTTTGAATCATCTTCGAAAAAAGCACCAGTACCAAATGAATAATAACCACTACTTTGTTGAGATGTACTTTTTTTCTTATAAGATCGGAGTGAGTTTATTGAAAGAACATAATAATTATCTGAAATTATTTGGTCATAGCAAAAAGAAAATCAAGGTTCTTTTTTATGTGGATTTATATTATATAATCAAGTATTTTCACCGTTAGGTTCTGCGTCTTTCAAAATATGATTATTTATAAGTTTCTTATCTACAGCTTTATTATAACCATTTATAACAGTTTGAGCTCTATATCTTGACATTGAAATAGAATAATCACCTTTATATTTTCCTACATCTTCTAAAAGAACAATTGGTTGTATATTAGAACTTAAAAGACTTTCTCATTTCGGTAAACTAGGATATTGTTCAAACACAGAAATTGTAGGTTTAAATTTTATTAAGTTAGGATCTATATATTGAACTATTTCTTCTTTTAATTGTAGATTAAATCTATAAGCATTAATTTGATTTTTAGATCGACCATTAATAGATGCATTAGATGAAGCTGTGTTTCAACCCGAACCTTTAAGATATCTTAATCTAGCACTTCTAGCATTATATCAAAAAGGAAATCCATTATTTTTATGAGTTATGGAATGATATTTACCAGTTAAATTTAAAAATCTATAATTTCTACCATCCTCATATAAATCAACTAAGTCTTTAAACTGAATTCCTTTATTAGCAGAATATAAATGATTTAAAGTTAAAGGTTGTAATGTGTTATATTCAGCTTGAAAATAACTTTTTCAGTTTGTATAATCTTCTGTTGTGAAAGGATAATCTGTCATATTACCCGATGGTTTTATAGAATTAGTAATAGGTGAATAACCAACATATTGATGTTCAGTATTTATTAAGTACAAATCACTTACTGTTTTTTCTAATTCACTTTTAGAATAATAATATGTTCTTTTTTTATAGAATAATGAATACAAAGAACTATATACTGTTGATGATTTAGTTGATATAATAGAATCTTTTTTGTCTCTTATATATATTTCTAAATATTGCTTTAATTGTTCCATCGTTTTTGTTTCATCTATTAAACGTTGGTTTGCTACTGTTTTCATAGTTTCGATGTTAGTGGTTGATTCTTTATACAAATGACCACTCATATAAGTTTCTAAATCGCTAGAAACATCTGTTAAACTTGAGAGACTTATAGCTGTAGTATAAATCTTATTATATGCTGTTTCACTATTTGTAAAATTTTCATCTCCTATAATATCACTATAAATGTCTACAACCGCTTCATCTTCTCTACTACTATTATATTCACTCTCTATTATATTTACTGTCTTTACTTTTAAATCATCATAAAAACTATTTAAATTAATTATTTTAGCATCCATGTAATTATCAACTTCTTTTTGTAAAGAACCTATTAATTTTTCTTTTGCTCTTGTAAAAATTTCATCTATAAAAATATATTTATATTTATCATAATCAATACTTGTTAAAGTATTAAAATTATTAGGTTTGACAGGATAAGCATCACCTACAGGTAGCCCATAATATTCTACAGCATCATTAATAATTTGACCTAGTTTTTTATAATCGGTAACTATAATAGGTGATGTGTTTAAAGAATTTATAATTGTATCTTTATATCAAGTGCTCAAATCTAATAATCTTTGATCTAAGTCCCTTATATTAGTTAATTTTTGACTATTTGATAAATTAGTATTATCATTAACTCTAACTTTAAGATCTATAATATCTTGAGGTTTAGTAAGACCATCATAGTTAAAGTCATCATTAGAACTGTCGACAGTAAATAAATTTTTTAAAGCAGTTATTTTTAGCAAATTTTTATATTTTTCAATATTATATAATAAATTCTGTTCAATATCAGTAGGAAAATTTTTTAACTTAATATCTTTTTCTTTATTCTCTAAATAGTGTGGAAATGTATATTGTTGTTCTATCTCTCTAATAATATTGTCAGATTCTATAGTATAAAGATTTAGTAATTTGGTATCAACCAACAATATTAACTTATCTTTTAATTCTTTAGTAATATCTTTTTTAACAATATCTATATTAATATTGACATCTTGAACATCTTCAAGTGTAACTGTAAATACAGTATAAGTATTTATTGAATTTTTTTTTTCTAATAATTGATTTATTGTTTTAAAAGTTTCAATTTCTTGGATATCAGTTATATAAGTATAATTAATATCATCTAATATAGAATTATATAAAAATTCTTTAGTTTCTAAAGGAACTATTTTTTCTAATTTATCAACTGTAATTGATTGAGCCGTATCATCTATAACAGATTTGTTTTTATAAGATTCCAAATTTGAATAATTATCAGTACTATAATTAAACAATACCATGTTAGAAACTTCTCTCATATTTCCACTTCACTCAGATTGTGTTTGGGTTTCATAATAGTATATAATATTTCTATCATCATCCATAAAACTAACTTTAACATTTCTATTACCTATTGTTTTTAATAATATACAATCAATAACAAATTCTGAATCTTTGTCTTTAGGATAAGATATTGTAGTTTGATTATAACCTAATTTAATTTTTTTTTCACCTTTAATTACTTTTTCTAAATTGATTATTTCATTTCTTTCGTCACCTTCTTCTTTAGAATCATAAATCATAACTTTATCTGTAAGTTGTCAATGATAAACATCTCTAAATTGTGTTGTGTCTAGTATTTGTGAAAAAGGATTTTCGTCTGTTGTAAACATTATAAGAGGTATACCAGTAATGGCTCTTGGAAGATTTGAAAGCATACCATTCATTACTGAACGACTAATCATATAAGGAAATGAAAAAGTTAGTCCATTACCCATTACAGATCTAAAAGTAGCTCATTCAGCAGGTATAAGACTTGTAATTTGTGGAGCAATTTGTTGAGCTAAAGCACCACCTACTAATTTAACTATACCTCCTACTGGGAGAAATAACATAAAAAATGAAGCAGAAGAAACAACAATTTTTAATCAAGCTGTATAATAACCTCTATAATCTTCTCATTTAACTCTATAAGGTTCTAAAGTAACTATTTTTTTATTAATGAGATTCATATAATTTAAACAGTCTGCTTTTGTAGCATTAGTAAATATAGGCAAATTACTTGAATTGTCATCTCTACTTTCATCAATTATAGATCCTGTTGAATCATATATTATTTTACCGTCAACATCAACCGATTTGTCAAAAAATAAATTTGTCGCCGAAGATAATGTAGCAAATTTATGTCTTTCTCAGTTTTCTTCTTTAATATCATAACCACCATGAAATCTAATATTTGAAACATCATTATTAGAACTTAAATATAATGTACTGTTAGCAGATTTAACATTTATATAATTCATTAAGTGAACATAATTTATAGTATCTACTTTTAAACCATCGACAGCTACAGCTTTAAGCTCATGAATTGAGTCAGAATCCGTAATTTCTCTAATAGTTTTTAAAACATTTGCTTTACCAATTCATCCCTTATCTCATATTTTAGAATCAAAAGTTTCAGCTACTAAACTTCCTCGGTTGTGTCGTTTATCGTTAGGATTGAAATTTATCTCTTGGTCTTGCTTTCAATTCAAAGCATAATTAATAGAAGCAAAATTACCATCAGGTATAATTAAATGTTGTTGTTCATATTGATAAGTTTTTGATAGTGGAGATACTTTAGGTTGTAAAAATTTTTCAATTCATAATGGTGTAATAATATTTATTATTGATGGATCTTTTTCTTTTTTATGTCCATATATTTCACAAGACAATAAAGCTACAGAACCTTCTACTTCTAATTGTAAAGAATTAACACCTTTAACTTCTGAAAAAAATAGAGGCTCATAATCTTCATCCTCTTTCATATTTTTAATATCATTATCTATATCTTCTAGTGTAGGTGCTCTTTTAGTTTGTGGAATTTCGTCATAAATTGGATTGTTATTTATATCATACATAATTTCGCCACTATCATTTGTTTTTAATTCTAATTTAGCACTAGTTGAAATAACATTTGGTTTAAAAAAAGTTTCACCAGGTTGACCAAATTGAATAGATTGTATAATATTCTTTCCTACAGTACGTAAACTTTCATTTACACTTTTAAAAGTAACATCATGTCACATATAATCGTTTGTTTTAGGATTTGTAAAAACTTCAATGCTTTGAATATAGAATAAATCATTACCATTAATTTCTGGACATAATCACAAAAGTGTCATATTATCTTTTTTTATGGTATGAGAATCTGCTCTTCAAATAAAACTTTCTATATTTTCTGTATCTTTTTGAGTATCATCAAATCGAGCTCTTATTGTACTTTGTAATACTTGACGAACATAACCATCATCATCATGTGTAAAAGTACTAGAATAATTAATTGGAGGCAACGGTTTACCAACAACATAATAACCTTCTTTGAATATTTTTTTTCCTTTACAATTTTTTATTTTTGCTTCTATTATTTTATATGAATCATATTGTTTTTTTTGTTCATCATATGTTAATCTAAGTTCATCAAAAGTGTCTAATGTATCATAATTTTCAGGTTTAACAGGTTCTTTAGGAGATATATTTTTTAAAATATCAACATTTATAATAGTTGACGCATCATCTTCTACTGGATTGATAGGGTCTTCTCAACCTAAAGGTTTAACTAATATAGTTTTTTTACCTGTAAAAATACGCTCTCTAATTAAAGAATTAAACCTTAAATTATCATCAACATCTGTAGCACCAGTAGCAAAAACATAAGGAAAAAAATAAAGATCTCTATTTTTATCTATTTCAACTTTTAAATTATCAGTATCAGCATCTCGGTATACAATTTTATTATTTAGATCCAGCATCTGTCTTGTTTCCTCCTAACCCGTCATTTGATGTTCTCATTTGAGCATGTGATTTTGGATTTGAATCGCGTGAATTAAAGTTACTCACTTGATTAAATTTTTTCAATTTGCCGTTTTGAGCATCATTCATAATTTCATTTTTTCCTTTCTCTTTTTCAAAGTCTAAGAATTGTTTTCTATTTTCGTCAGCATCTTTGTCAACTAATTTTTTCATTTCAACACTTGATGCTCGGCCAATTTCTTGAACGTTACTAATAGTTGTTATTCTATCTTGGAGTCCATTATTTAATTTAGCAATTTCAGCATTGATATATTCGATTGTATTTTTATTATTTCCATCTCTAATAGCGAAAGAAAAATTTACATCACCAAAACCAGCACAATAGAACATTTTTTTCAAGAATCTATTAATCAGTTGATTAAACATCATTCTTTTAGAAATAATAGTTTTAATTTCGGCTGCAGAAACATTTTTAATATCTTCAGCTACGTTTGCTTCTAACTTACTATTCAAACTAATTCCAATTAAAGAATACAATAAGTGAAATTTTTCGAGCATAGTTTTTTGGAGACTTTCTCAGTTGATGTTTGGGTGAATAGCTTGAATAGCTTGATCTTCGGAAGGAAGTTCACTAACCAAAACAGCTCGTGGAAGAGCCATGTTATTTTTAGTTCTCTTGTCTCAATCTTCTAATGTGTCGGGGTCTAAGTTTCCAACGTACATGATAGTACGGTTATTAAGACGTTCTTTTTCAATTCAATCATAGAAATTAACGATGTCTTTAATAACGTTAGTACATTTTAATCAGTCGGGTCTAGGTGTTTGAGATGTGTGAAAAAAAGTTGTGAAATGTTCGAACGGTATAATAGGAATTTTTCTACCTTTAATTTCTTTGTAAAAGGGGTTTCTGTCATTTTGAGGTTTGAAGTAGTAGTTAGGAATCATAGCACTTAATTCACCTAGAGCTATCTCTTTACTATTATAGATATATGTTCTTTTGATTCGACCGTCATGTGTTCATGTTTCTCTAATAATAATAGGAATAACTGTATGTGTTTCTTTTTCGGCAAATGTTGAAATACTTACAATTTCTTCAAAACTCTTTTGTTGTCATATAATAAATTTTGGACGATTTAAATATACTCTAAATCCTTGATCGTCTTCAATAGAGTTTTCTATTTTATCAAAACCTAAAATCGCCTCACCATATAAAGATGTTTGGAAAATTAATTTAGATAAGAATTTGTCTCATTGAGCATTAACTTTAAATGTATTTCAAAACTTTAGTAATTTTTCGTTGTCAGTATCAAATACGTAATGTCTATTATATATAGCATGTGTTAAGTGCTCAGCTATAACTATTGGAAAATCACAAAATTTGTTTAAGTGATTAGTAGTTCTTTCACCATTTTTATCGTGTAACATGTTTCAATACTTAGAAACTTTATTAATATCTAGTTCTCAACTTTCCATTATATTTTATATTATTCCTTTTTTGTTTTTTTACAGTCACATGAAATCTTTTTACAGATGTCATTTTTTTGAGTTTTTGTAGCATATTTATTAATAATATAAATTGCCACTTCGTCTATTTGTGATTTCGCAAAACTCATTACGAAACTAATTATCATTTTTAATGTTTTGTTCATTGTTATTTTCTCCTTTGTTATTTTTGTTAATAACTTCCATAATTTTTTCTAGCTTGCCATTAATTCTTTTATCGATTCATTTTTTTAAATCTTCACTTTGTTTTTCATTCGCCTTTTCAACAGCCAAATCTTTACTTATATATTTCCTGTCATACATGTAAGCCAGAGTAACACATATTATTACAGTGAGTGCTATAAGCGCAGGAATAGAAACAATTAAAGCTGAATAAATTGTTTTATTATTACTTTCACTATTAGCAAAGTGGATAAATTGCGACAAGCCAAAACCTCCTACGGTTGCGCTTATCATTTTTCAATATATTTTATCTCAATTCATAAATTTTATCATTTCTTTTCATCTAATGTCCGCTCTCTCTTCTAACTGATAAGTTAAATTTTGTTGGGAAGACCAAATTATAATTACCATTAGCGTTAAATGTTCATTTTATATCGTTTAAAGCAACATTATTTCTCATATGGTAGTAAACGTAAAATGGATGACGATAAACGTCGTTATTTGTTAATCATCATATATCTCCTCAATATAATAAGTCGCCAGTTGCTTTTGTTCATTTAATATTCCCTTTAATATTAACACCTGTTTTTGTTGCGAAATAGTGGTTGTAAAGATTTGCGTTCAATTGTCATGGACTCGCTGATTTTAACGTTGAGTGAAAATATGTTTTTGTTGTTGATGAGGTTGCGTTGTAATTGTCAGTGGTTACTAAATATTGAAAAGTTTTGTTTGTTGTGTCGCCAGTTTGTTTTGGTACTAAAAATGAATGTCATCTAACATTAGACGTATTAAGAGGCGGTTCGATATGAATATCAAAAGAATACAATCCATCTTTAAATTCTTTAGAATTACCAGTATTTAAGGTAACAAAAAACGAGTTACTAAAGTATTTTAATTGGGATCCTACTCTGTCAATGATTGGAAAACTTGTTTTTTTTCCAACTCCAGCGAAGTAAGTGTTAGCTTCAATGTTGTTTGATGAATCCATTTTTGTAATTGTTGAACCAGTACCTATAACGTCTACTCATGGGTGAGGCGTATGTAACATTTCAAGACGGCTACGTGCTGTGTCAAATATTTCGGTGCTACCTAGATCTTTAAATTCGTCATCGGTTATATCATCATTACCAATATTTTCAATTAGTTTTTGACCTTCCACTTTTGCTTCATATTGTGTAATTAAATATCTGAATTGTGATTCTGTAAGACCGTGTGCTTCAGAATATTGTTTAGGTGAGTTTTCACCAACTGTTGAATCATAATCATCTGTTCTTTTACTTCATTGTAAGTCAACATTTGCTAAAACAGTTTCTATTTCCGATACACTAATAGGTTTATAATAACCGTAAGAAGCATATAATTGACTTCTAGAATTGACATGAGTTATTCGTTCTAATATAGTTTTTGTGTCTTTATAATTTAATCCAGAAATGTATGTTTCAACTTTTTCGAATGGAAGATACTTATAAATTTTTAAATGTTCGCTATCACGAAAAAAATATGAGGTATCTATTTTATAAAGTCGTGATGAGTAAGTGACAGGTGCTTTTAATATGTTAATCAATTTATCTTTTTGTGAACCTGTCGGTCTATCGGTTCATCTTAAACCTGTAGGGTTATTATCCTCATCAAAAGGTTCCATTTCTTGATCAACAATTTTTGTTTCTAGAGGGGCCAATCGATTTTCTAATAATATATCTACTTGATGCTTTGTATAATTAGCTCCAATTAGAGAAAAGAAATTCTTGAAATAATCATAACCATCAATTCCAAAAAATTTTCCTTTTTGATTAGTGAAAACTGGTATTGAAGGAAAGTTTGATCTTGATGGGTCTAGATAAGTGAAACGATTTTCTCATGATTGAGCAATTTCGTCTTGTGGGTCGGGATTTGAAATAACGTGATTTTGATAATCTTCAACAAAAGAATACACAGAATTAACATACTTTATGCTAAGATTAGCACCATCAGTATTAAAAGGTTCTTCTACGAATTGACCGTGGGATCCAATTAAGTCTGAGCTTCCATCTTTGCTAAATTTTATAACAGCATAATTTCTTAGTAAATTAATACAGTATAAACTAGGATCAACAATATTAGCAATAATATATAATTCATCATCTTGAACAAACAAGTCATAAACCTTGTATGTATCAAACTTAGTCATGTCAAGATCAGGTACTTCGGCTCTTATGAAGTCAATTTGGTCGTCTCTCAACTGTTCATTTCAACCATGAAAAGATTCAATTGACGCGTTATTAACAGCTTTCACGCTTAGAGATTTGTCAGCTAATAAGTCATAAAATTCATCTTCTGTTAAATGATTCAATAATGAATATTTTTCAGGAGTACTTGCTATGTTTAGTACGTTAGTTGCCCGAGTTGTGTCAACGTCTCTAAATTCTTTATAAATTTTTCCTAAATCAGATCTTTTTACATGAATAATATGACTTAATACACTAGTAGTTCCATCTTTTCTTATGTAATTACTTAATGTATAGTTAGAACCACATAGATTATTAATTCAAGTCAATAAAGCAAAATGTTTTTGATAATCTGTTAAATCATTTCAATCAGTAGGTCCTCTGTAATATTGTCAAATATCACGAATTACACAACTTTCTTCTTTGAAATTACAAATTTGGTAAATATCAACTTTGTCATTTATATCAAGAGAAAGAGGTTGCGAAATTATATTACTTCCATATCCTTCTTGAACAAGACTATAATATTCAGCTTCTGTATTTAAAACAGTAACTAAAGTTTGAAGCTTCTCAGTAGTTGGAACAGTTGTTCAAGGAATAGTGTCTCTGTTTAATATTAAATCTTCTGTTCTGAGTATTCCATTAAATTTTGCGTCGATTTGAGGTTTGTTATATGTATCTGCTATTTTAGCATATAATTTGTGGTTAATTTCATCTGGTAAATTAGTAAGGGCTTTAAATTCTCTAAGAAGATTGAAAAATTCAGTTTGAGATAGACTGTTATAAGCAGAATAAAATTTAGGAGCACTAGCTCATACATTTGGACTACTAGTACTTTTATAATATCGTCCACTATCAATCAATTTTTGAATATCCCCAGTTCTTCAATAAATAGGTTGAACATCATTATCATAACTTGTTCCTAAAATGTCATTTATTCTATAAATTCTTTTTAGTACAGTAGATAATTCATCTAAAACATCATGTTTAATACCATCTTTAGTAAAAGGTACTCGTTTATCTATATAATCATCATAAGCTATTATATAAGCTGTTTTGTGATTATTTTGACTATGATTACCATATCAATGATCTGGTTCACTTAAAACCGCTAATAATTTTTCACGTTGAGATGCTGTAGGTACTTCTTCTCATTTCAATCCTGTAGGATTTGTATTAACATCATAAGGTAATAATTCAATATTAGTTACCTCAGTTTCTAATTCTGATAAACGATTATTTAACTGAGCGTCTATTTGTTGACGAGTATATATAGTATCTTTTGTAGCAAAAAAATTTTTAAGATACTTAAATCCATTAATACCAAACATTTTTCCTTTTAAATTTGTAAATACGGGCATTGTTGGAAAATTTGAAGCTTCTGGTACATTATAATTAAAACGATTATTTCAAGTACTTGTATCATAGTTATCATCTTGATCTGGGTTTGAAATAACATGATTGTAACCATCTTCCAAAAAAGAATAAGTTGAGTTAACATAATTTAGACTTAAATTAGCATTGTTTTCATTGAAAGGTGCTTCAATTGTTGTAACATAAGTATTTCCTGTAACAGCTCGAATATCACCAACAGTAAATTTTAAAGGAGCAGTATTACGTAATAAATTTAAAGCTATAATACCTGCTTGTGTCGCATATTTATAAGAAACAATATAAAGGCTATCGTTATAATCAAATAAGTCATAAATTTTATATTCATTTAATTTGTTTTCGTCATAGAAGGAAACTTCTCCACGAATAAGATCAATCTGTTCATTTGTAAATGGAGCATTTCAATCTTCAAATGACTCGATTGTAGTATGTGATTTTATATCTGTTTTTAAAGCAAAAAACTTTTTTAAATAACTATACGCTTTAACACCAAAAATCTTCCCCTTTCTGTTTGTAAATACTGGTAGTGTAGGATAGTTTGAATATTCTGGTGTTATATATTTTAATCTAGTTTCTCAATCGCCAAATACTGATCCACCTGGTATTGGGGTAGAAATAGCCTGATTATCGTGGTCTTCAATTCAACTGTAAATTGAGTTTATATATTTTAAGTTTAAGTTTGCCAGCTCAGTATCATAAGGACCCATAATTGCTTTTACGTGATCTCCTTGAATAGCTATTAACTCTGCAGTTTTATTAAATATTCTAACAGCTTGGTTTCTTAACAAATTAATAGCAAATATATTTTCATTATTTAAAAGACGAGCACAAACGAAAACCTGATCACCAAAAGTAAATAAATCTAATACTTTGTAATCATCAAATTTGGCTCAATCAAAAGCATGAATATCTTCTTTAATAATATCAATTTGTTCGTCTGTCAATTGTGTTTCTCAATCAATAAAAGAATCCATTGACACTTTAGTTAAGTTTTCAATTTTCCCTCTAAGTAAGTTATAAAAATCTTCTTGTTGTAAATGATTTTTTTCGCTATAAAGTTTTGGTGTTTTAACAATACCCTCTTCTTCGGCTACATCACTATCATTATCTGTTTCAAAATGTTTGAAAAGCAAAGCTAGATCTGAACGTTTTATATGTACGATGTGACTTAACTCTTCAACTTCGCCATTTGGTTTTGTGTAATTACTTAATACATAAGTTGAACTACATATATCATTAATTCAAGCTAATAAAGTTGCTCGTTTTTGATACTCAGTCAAATCGTCTCAATCACCAGGTCCTTTGTAGAGACTTCATGCGTCTTTAATAGCATAAGTTTTTTCGCCAAAGTTAACGATTTTATAGATATTTATTTTGTCGCCAACATTTAAACTCAAAGGTTGTGTTGCGTAGTCACCTCCATACCCTTCTTCTTCTAAAGCATAATAAGTTTCAGGAATTTTAAGAGTTGATAATAAGGCTGTTTTTTGAGCTTCACTTGGTGTTTTTTCTCAACCTAATGTTAGTTCTGACAATAAAGGATTTGTAGTTCTAAAAATAGAATCAATTTTTGTATCAATTTGAGGTCTAGTATATGTGTCTTTTTTTGTAGCATAAACGGTTTCGCCTGTTTCGATTTGGTGTAATTTAGCAAAAGAATCATTTAAAAAACCTAGAGCATTTACACCATATATAGTACCATCTTCAGTAGTGAAAATAGGAAATGTTGGTAAATGACCTTCTAAGAATGTAAATCTTTTATTATAACTTTCAACAATATCTTCAGGTGTTGAGTGAGAAATTGGATGCGTTTTAACATATTTAATTCAAGATAAAATAGAACTAATGTATTGTAAATTTAAATTTGCGCCTCTTGTATTATAAGGACTTGGTAAAGTATCGTCATATGGAATAATACGTACTTTATTACCATTTCTTCTAATTTCAAAAGGTGATAAATTTTTTAATAATGGAGCAATAATTCAGTCTACATTATCTGGTGTTTTACTAACAAAAATATATACTTCACCATCATAAAAAATTTTATCAAAAAGTTTATAGTCACTATATTTAGTAGAATCATAATTTTTAACATTTCTAGCAATATCATCAAGTTGAGAGTCGGTTAGTTGTTGCTTCCATCCTGCAAAAGAATCTAATGCAACATCAACACTACTAGATTTTACCATATTATCAACACGTGTGATAATTGTGTTTTTAACAAAATGATTATAAAACTGCTCTTTTGTATAACCATATTCGTCAGATCATTTTTGTGGTGTGCTGAAATTAGACTCAAATGAATAAACTGGTGGTTGTTGTGAATTTATAAAATATTCATAAAGTTTTCCTAAATCGCTTCTTCTAATAGGATTAATATGATCTAATTTTGTAACACTACCTCCAATATGTTCAAAGTCACTTCTTTTATAACTAGATCCACATCTTCTATTTACAAATTTTAAAGCTTCATCGTGTTTTTGATCTTCAGTTAAGTCATCTCAATCTGAAGGAAATTCAACAGTATCTTTTTTTCATAAACTTCAAATATCTTGAATAAAAGTTTGTGGTATACCAAAGTTATTAAATTTATAAAGATAAACTTTTTCTTCTGTACGGAGCGTTAAAGGATTATGAGCTCAATCACTTGATCATTTTCCAACGTTTAATCCATAAAAGGTTTCGGGGACTTTAAAAACGTCAGCTAAAACTGCTCGTTGGTCGTCTAATGGTACTGATGTTCAAGGTAAAGTAGTTTCGTTTAAAAGTAAATCATCTAATCGTAATAAACCTTCAAGTTTACTATCAATTTCTGCTTTATTATATGTATCTCTTTTATAAGCAAACGTTATATTATTATGTAAAATAGAATGTATAGTGTTAAGCCCTGAATCTGAATATAACAATTGTTTAACATCACCATTAACTTGTTTCAAATACATTTTACCATCTTTTTCAAAATAATAAAGTGAATCCAAAAATGTTGATGTTCTGTCGTCTGATGCTAAACTTTCAATTAAAGGATGATGTAAAACTGTGCTATGATTATCAGCACCTTTTATTGTTGGATCTATTAATGCTATTCCAGTGTCAGGAGCACCTGTTTCAAAACCAACAATTGTATGACCCGCTGTATAAAAAGGAACAAATCCATGTTCTGTATCTTCGCCATTATAAACACTTGTAAGTAAGTCAATGAAAAAATTTTCGCCCGAAGTATCAACAGTTGGCGCGTGTTTTTTAACGTACTCAAGAGCTAAAGCAGTTTCTTTAACTGTCAAAATACCTTTAGTTCCATTTAGTTCGTCGGGATGTAATGTACTTGTATGTCTTCAAACTTGACGTTTATATTTGTTTATAAGATAAGTATAAGTACTATCTTTAGCAAATGTAATATAAATTTCACCACTATAATAAACTAAATCATTTACTTTTAAGTTACTTAATGAATTAACATCAGTATCATCATAAATTACAGAAATTAGTTTATCTAATTCAATCAACTCAGCAACTTGACTGTGTGATACATGATTTTCAATTTTAAAAACGTCAGTCTGTGATGGACTTATTTCATCTTTTTTTACAAAAATACTTGATAAGTACTTAGTAGCATTAATACCTATAATAGTGTTACCTTTTCCATTAATAAATACTGGTAACATTGGTGTATTACTATCAAGAAATGAAAATCTAGAATTATAATCTAATTGTGTTCCTTGATTAGTTGGGTCTGAAATTGGGTGATCATATATATCTTTAATTCATGTTAAAATAGAATTAGTATAATGTAAATTTAAATTAGCGTTATTTACGTTGTAAGGGCTAGGTATACTAGAATTATAATCAAGTAATTGACCATTAAAATTAGCTCCTTGTTTTACAATCGTAATAACTGGTTTATTTCTATATAGTGGAACAACTGTCAATTGTGATGTCGATACATTTGTAACAACATAAGTATCACTACCATAAATAAATTGGTCAAATACTTTATATATATCAAATTTAGTTAAGTCGAATGTATCAGTTGATGTTTGAAGATGTTCAATTTGTTCATCTGTATATTGAGCTTCTCAGTCACCAAAAGATTCTATATAACTTTGTTGAGACGAAATTTCTGGTATTTCGTGAGTAGGATGTTCTAGATTTTCATCTAATAGATTAGTACTTTTTAAATACTCAGTTATTAATCTATTCATGTCAGCTAATCCAACTTTCTCATTTCAAGCACGAACAAATTCTATGTAAGTGATTGGTCGTAATTCGAAGTTAGACAACCCTTCTATAATTTCACTATCTTGGTCGTTTACATTAAAAGGTGTCGTACAATTTTGCCCTATGGGATCTATTAATGTAGCTTTTTTAACTAATCCTGCAGCCACTAATAAATTAACAACTTCTTTTGGTAAATAACCAATAGGTCATGAGTTGGCTACATTTTCAGAAAGTCCATTAACAGATTCAGAAACTTGGCGCCCTTCAAAATTGATTCCGTGTTGAATATAATAAGCAGATAACAATACTAAAGCTTTACGTAAAAACTTAACTTTGTCTTTAGTAGTATGACTTAATAAAGTAACATAAGATGTAATTTTACCTTCTGTTACAGCGTCAATACGTTCATAAGCATTATAAATAATACGTTCGTATTGTTCAGTTTTATATTTTCTATTAATTAATGCTTCAACATCTCTAGCATATATATAAGGTGCCGACTCGGCTCTTGAATCGTTTAAACTTTTCTTATATAAAATAATATTACTACTAGAAATCAAACTATCAATTATTAATTTAATATCACTATTTTCTTTATTATACTCAATATTAAAATTTGCTATTGACTTTAATTCGTTATCAATATCACGTCGTGTAACTATAGTACTAAAATCATTATTGTTAGCTCTCTTTATAAAAGGATAAACATTTTCATAATTAATAACCCTTTCATAATAAGTTTTCCTTAAATTTAATCATTGTAAAAAATCATTAAAATTTGTAGGTGCTATAAGGTCATCAGTAAAAAGTGCTATAGAAGTGTTATAATTTAAAGTATATGTATTAATAGTTGATATTTCATTAGTTACTTGTATTAATAATTCAGTTAAAGTTTTGTTTTCACTGTTATTTATAATACTTGACTTGAAAGTTTCAATATTGTCAAAAATAGAGTTATATTTAGTTTGAAATTCTAGTAATGTTGTCATAATTAATCGAGTTTATTTAACTCCGCATGTAATTTTTTCTTTTCGTCAACGTCTATATATGTTGAATTTATTGTATCTAATACTTTATTAAAAGCATTTCTTGGTAAAAAGATATTTTTTAAAAGTGAATCTAGTTTATTTTTCATTTCTGCTTGAACATGTTCACAATACATATTTGTTTTAATAATAATAGGTAATGTTTCATATTGTCAAGAAGCTCTAGTTTCACGTAAATGTTGAGATAATTCAACAAGGTCAGATAACACATCAACTACAATATAGTGAATAGTATTATCTTTTTCATCCAAAACGTCTGAAATTTTTAAATAAGCTTTAGTAATTTGTTTATAATCTTTAATTACTTCTTGTAACGCATCGTTGGCTCTAATGTTGATAGTTCCTTTAGGTGTGACTTTAAGAACTGTAGTTTCCGCTATTTCAATAGCTGTTTCATTTCTACGATTATTATTAGCATTATTAACAACGGCATTTTTTAAAATTTTATTTTGTTTTTCTAACAAACTTAAACGTTTTTCTTGTTGTTCTAATAATTTTAAACGTTTTTCTAAATTTTTAATATTAATTTTATTAATTTGATTTTTCATATTTTTCCTCTGTGAGGCCTTTTTGATAAATAGAAGACCTCTAAACTATTTAGACCTTATATTCTAAGATCCACCAATGTCATAAATTGTTTTACCTGCTGGTAATTTAATACCATACAAGAATTTTTGACATAATCCCTTTCATTTAGAGATTCCATACAAAGCTTTCAACCCTGTAACAATATTACCTGTTTGTGGAATTATAGCTGATCACACATAAGGTGCCCCCGCTAATACCATAACTGGTGAATTTTTTTCAGGCGAAATGTATTGTAAGATCGCAATATATTGAGATAAGTCTGCTCCTAAATCTCCAGTAATTGCTGTACTATATGTTGGCATATAAACTGCGTTAGCTGGTGACGAAGGAATAGTAGCTAATCCTGTGTTTGCGTCTAGTGGAAGGGTGTCTGCAGCCGAAGTACTTGTAACTTCTGAAAGACTGTTAGCAATTTCAGTATAAGTAGCTCCAGGTTTTCCTTTAGGTCAGATTTTACCTAAAAGGATTGATACTTCAGCTTTCAAACCTCCAATTTTCAAGTTATTATCCTCGAATTCTTGATAGTTGCTTGTATCTAATCCAACTTTGGCGTTTACGATAGCTAATAAATTTTTGATGTGGGGTGCTACAATCAAAACTAAATTAGTTCCCACTTTACCATAAAGACTTGTACGTGTTTTCAATGATTGAATCATGTTTAAGAATTTATGAAGGAAAGTGATTCCCGCAAAACGTGAGTCAGCATTTGTGGCTGCAATATCTTCGTCTGTAAGTTGTAAAACGTTACTTTTAGCTTCTGAATCAGTTTCAAGAGCTTCGATAACTGCTTTAAAGTAATGAAGATTAACACGATTTTTATAATTACTTCATCTTTGTGCCAAAAGAGCAGAATAGACGAATCCACTATGTAAAAATAATGATTTGTCTAATTGTTCCATAGGATTGAATTCAAAGTGCGAAAATGTCATTCCAATAGTTTTTTTATCCACTCCTGGATATGTTGGATTGACAGGTGCTGTTGAATTGAACCCATTAGAAAGAGCTAATTGGTGTGAATATGATGAAGTTCCATGCCCAGATGCTAAAACTCATGTTTTTTGGAGAGTTCCATTTTGATCTCTGTGCATGTTAACAATCCCTAATTTGAAAATTGTGTCATAATCAATATTTGGAATTGTTGGGATTTGAGATAAATTGATTGATTGAACAATTTCATTACCTTTAAATCCTTGAATATAGAATAACGAATGATTTGTATCGGTAGATTCCGCTGCAATTAATTGTGATTCTGTTAATGTTTGCCCTGGAATTCCTTCAATAGCAGATTTAGTAGTCGCATTGATAGTTCCAAAAGCTTGGTCTTGACTTAGTGTTGCCATAATTAATATTCTCCTTTATTATTTTAATTATTTGTTGCTCAAGTCATCATCAATAATAATACCAGTTTGGGGATCTACTCTACGAGTAGCTTGTCTTATATATTCATTAACGGGTTGGTTTAAATTTGTCACATTAGGCACATTAGGTGTCTTTTGTGTCATGTCCCCATTATAATTAGTAGTTGGGAGCGGTTCAGCCTTTTGAACAAATAAAGAACTTAATTCGGTTTTTAAAACTTTAAACTCGTTAATCAAATCTTTGTCTTCTAACTGAGCAGATTTATTGCCTAATAAGGTCAAAACATGTTTCATTTTAGATTCATCGCCACCTTCTTTCTTAAATAATTCCTTAATGTGGTTATGTCTTAATGATGTTTGAGCTTGTATGAACTTCCCTTCAAGATCCTTATGAGCGAGCTCTCTATTTTTCAAATTTTCGCCAAGAGTGTTTTTGATTTTCTCTAAGTTTGAAATTTGGTCGACAGCTTTTTCATATTGTTTCTTCAAAGTATCATACTTTTTTTCTCACATATTAAACTCAGCTACACTTACTTTAGTGTCTTTGTCTGTACTTGTGCTTTTCTCAGTATTTTGCACTTCTTGTGTTTCCACAGTTTCTTTTATGTTATTTTCCATAAATTTCTCCTATTATATAATAAGAAGGGATCTTAAAGTTGATGACGATAAGGAGGTACTAGTCGAAATAAACTTTATACCCCTTCATATATATATATGTACAAAAACACTAAAAAAGATTTAATTATTTTTAATTATTTTGAATTATTTTTAAAAACATCGAGTTTTACGTCTGAGAGCGCGAGAATAAAAAATCTTACTATAAGTTGAGGCTGTGACAAATTGAGTTACCCTAGGACCCTAAAAAAAGCTTGGGATATCCTCGGGCTTGACTTTCTCGCGTTCTTGTGATATAATAAAAGGGGGTACCTTTTCACGTTCTCGATCGTTGAGATAAAAAAAAAAGTACTTGACAAAATAAAAATTTTAATATATAATAAACGGGGAGCCTTTCGCCGGCACAATTCGCACGATTGAACACGTTAAAAATGGGCTTGCTTTTTCTTCTTTTAATACTAAACCACGTTTAAACTCGTTTAGGCCCTCAAATGGCAATTATTTGAATATTTCAGCGCTACGACTGACACAATCCGCAAGCTTTCAGATTTCAACAGGCAAAAAAAAGACCGGGAACATCTAAGCCCCGGCCCTAAATAATATTTATTTATTTATTATTATTTATTATTTGCACCCTCCTTTTTCATCTTTGCCAAAATCAACCGGATTTTTAAAAATTCAATTTCTTTTTTGGCCTGTAATTCTTTCGCCTCAAAATAATTTAAAAATTTTTTTATAATTTCGATTAAGTCGACCGGCTCCATTTCGAAGCTTGCCAAATTGTTTAAATTATTTATAATTAAATTATTTATAATTTTTTTGGCGTTGTCTGTTTCAAATGTAATTTTTTCGAGATTTTCGAAATCGTTTTTGTTGTCAAGTGTCGAGAAAATGGCCAATAATTTATTTTTTTGCTTTATTTCCATTATTCTGCACCTCCTTCGTCACGTTCGAAATCTTCAAGCATTCGTGCCAAGTTGATTTTATCCGCTAAATCGTTTTGCGTCTCGTCGTCCTGCGTCTTGTTCTCTTCAGATGTTGCGAGGTCGTGGGATTCTTCGCGTATACTTTGCGCGGTAATTCCGCAACTTCTCAAAATTAAATCTTTTCACGTCGCGAAATCTTCAGGCTTCAAGTCTTCGGCTTGAGTGTATCCATTTAACGCGTTCCAAATCTCCCCATCTTCTACCTCGTCGCTGTCGGTGAACAGGTCGCGCGCTCTATCCTCCACATCTTCGGTGCAGTAATGTGCCCAATTTAATTTATCATTTAAACCAGTAAAGGAGTTACAAAATTTAATTTGTTCTTTTTTCTCTTCTTCTGCTTCTTTTGCTTCCTCTTCTTCTTCGGCCTCTCTTTCGTCTTCGTCGTTGTTATTTGGTCAAATAATCACGTATTGCGCCAATTCTACACGGTCCGCGTCGCAGTCTTCACGTGCTCCGCTTGTGCATTGGTGGCGGTTATAATTAATTTTTTTTAATAATCGGTTTTTTTCGTCCTTTATGTCTTGATTATCGAAACAGTCCGCCAAAAAATTATCGATTTTTTTTTTGCTTAAATCCGTACATTTTACGACTTCAAAGCGTCCAAGTCTATTTTTTTTTGTGTGTGTCATTGTGGCACCTCCTCAATATTATAATAATAATTAAATATATATTAATTAATTAATGCATTTATCTTTTACGTTTCAATTTAATTATATATTATTATTTTTTTTTTTGTTATTTTTTTTTTTACTTATTTTTTTTTTAAAATTTTTGCATTATACCACAAACGACAAAAAAGGGGTAAAGTGTTAAAATAATATTATAGAAATTAAAAAATTGATTTTTGAAAATTTAAAATAAAAATTAAATAAAAAATTGCCAAAAGCTCGCCCAATTAATTTTAACATAGTTTTTTTTTTTTGTCAAGTTTTTTTTTAAAAATTTTGAAATTTATTTTTAGACGAAATAAAAAATTTGAAAGAGAAAAAAATTTTTTTATTATTCTCTATGTAAGGACTTATTTTTTTGAAAAGCTTGATTATCTTACTGACAGAAAAAAAGGTGATTTTTGCATATGGGACCGTGGGTTAGACTGGAAGAGGTGAATTTTTTTGAGCTAAAACTTTTACAACTTTTCCGGGCTGAAAAACACGAGTTTTACCTGTCGTAGAACCAATACAGAAAAAAAGTAAAATATTTGCAAACTCTTATGAAAAACAAAAAATATTATACTATTATTACTTATTTATTTTTTTTTTTAAGCAGTAGTAGAGATAAATTTACTTTTTTAACGAAATGGCTTAAACACTGGGTAAAGTAGACTTTTCGAGGCCGGAAAAGTTATAGAAATTTTGACTAAAAAAAATTGAGCTAATTTTTAGTAAGATTTAGAACACTCAGTAAGATTTTGACGACTCGCAGGCGTAGAACGACAAAAACACACTGGCGAAATTTGGAATTTTTTGGAGGTCACAGTAAGGTATCGAATATGATATAATAATAATAGAGAAAAGGAAATAAAAGAATGGAATTACATACATTAAAGAATTGTAAAGCAAAAGAACAAAATGCTATTTGCTTATATTGTTTTGTTAAAAAAAATAGAAAGACAAAATAAAAGTATGATATAATAAATATAATAGAAAAGGAGAAAAGAAAAATGGAAATAGAAAAATACCACAAATTATTAGATGAAAGAAAAGAAAAGATTGGTAAAATATTTGAAAAGATTGGTAAAGAAGCAAATAAGTTCAATGATAAAGTAGAATTTACAGGAATTACAATTAACGATTCAAGTGTGTCAAATTCAACATATTACACATTTAATTATCAAAATAAAGAAGACGATTGTTTGGAATTGAATTTTAAAGTTAAAGTTTCAGATCATGACAAGCATTTCGGAAATGAATTTAAATTTATTTTTGAAAAATTTACAAGTGAAGAAGAAAATGAATATTGATTTGAAACATTCGATTTTAATTATTGAAATGATAAAAATTTAATTGCTTGTTTAAAAGAATTTTTGGAAGAAGAATATTATTAAAAAAAAAGGAGAAAAATTATGAAAACAGAAACAAAAAACAAAATGTGAGGAAATGATTATCTTTTCTTAGAATGCTCAATTTGAATTAAAGACGAACATTTAAAAGATATTGATTTTACAAAAGAAATTGGGCCAAATGATGACGACGCAGGCGATGATTATGATATTGACGCTGATGAATATTACCACGACGACAACAATTGACCGCGTGAAGATTTTTAAATAAAGGAGAAAAAATTATGATTACTACACAAAAAGAAACAGCAAGACAACGTTTTAATGCTATTTTGAATAAAATTGACAATTCAGAATATATATATGACATAGATGAAGAAGTTAATTATCTTGATGATATGGGGGCGGGATCACAATTTTATTTTAGAAAGAATTTAAATAAATTGTTTAAAGAATTAAATTATAAAGATATGGAAGAAACTTATTTTAAAATAATGAGCAAAAACAAAGATTGAGCGCAAATTAAATTATATTTAGATGATGACGTAAATTTACAAGATGAAAAGATTTTTGACAATTTCAAGAAACAAACATACGATTTTTTTAAACACATCCAACGAATGATTGACGAAATTTTGAAAGATGATTTGATAAAGTTTAAAGCATATTGTGCGAAAGATATGGAGCGAAGTTTACCCATTATTAAAGGATATTTAAAAAATAATTGAGTATAAAAGGAGAAAATTATGAAAAAAAATACAATTGATTTAATTTTTAAGTTAGTAGGGATTATTAGCGAAGAAAAAGGTAAAGGGAAAGGTGAAAAAATTTTGGCGAAAAATATTTTGAAACATTTTGAAAGCGATATTAGTGTTAAATGTTTTAATGATCGTTGAAATTCGTTTAAAGATCGGCGTCGGGAAATTTTAGAAGTAAATTTGAAACAATTTAAATTATCTACATTAATATTGATTAAACATAGTTTAATTGGTGAAACTAAAAACAGTTGTAAGATCCAAAAAAACAAAGATATAGTTGTTTATTATAATAAATTGTTTTACAAAGGTTGTGATGCCAACCTGGGTTAGGATATGATATAATAAAATAAAGTTGAATATGATATAATAAAAATAGAAGAAAACAAAGGAGAAAAAAAAATGAATAATTGAAGATTAAAGATTATTAAAGAGTTTAAAGAATATTTGGAAGCTAAAGAAGCTAACCGATTAACACCTGAAGAGAAAACAATTGCTTCAGATTTTTTAAACATAATGGGAAGTTTTAGCCGTTCAACCGACTTTGACAATTTCGAATTTAAAGGACGCGACGGGTTAAATTATTACGAAGAAATGGCGTTTGCACACTTTAGAAATTGAGAAAATGACAAAATTAATTTTAAAAAAATAACATTTAAAACAAATAAACATTTTTTAGATTGAATTTTAAGTATCAATAAATTTAAGTTGAGTCGACTAAAAACAACAATTTCGAGACTTGAAGAAATGAAAAAAAAAGAGGTTTATCGTGATAAAAAAGGAGGTAAAAAATAATATGAAAAATAAATTAGAATATGAAAGTTATTTATCAAACGCAAAATCTTTAATAAGAAATGATAAATTAAGCGTTAAAGATTTGGAAAAATCATTCAAAGTTGTAAGTAATAATATACTAAAATTAAAAAGTGAAATTTTAAAAAATGTAGTAAAAGGCGAAAGCGTTTGAGTTGATAATCATAATAAAGAAAACTATGAAAGTATATTAAAAGCTATCGAGTACTGCCTTTACAATTATAATTTAATTAAAGAAGGAGAAGATAAAGAATATGATGAACAAGAAACTAGTTAATTTTTTAGCAATAGTTGTTACAATGATATATTGCTCACATTTGATTTGCTCAGTTGTAGTACTAACAACAATTGAGACTTTACCAAGTTGATTAGCTTTATTACCACTGTTAAATCCAACACTAGCTTTAGCAGTTTTTTCATTTTTTGATAAAATTGGATGATTAGGAGGAGAAAATAATGAATAAATTAAAATTTTTTCTAAAAAACATAGTTGATTTTTTACTTATATTTATGGTTGTAGCGTCAATATTATTTATATTAGCATCAAATTATATTACTTATTTTGGGTGACTTAATAATATTGGTGTGTTGAAAGTTAAGAAACTTATTACAATCTATATATTATTAATTATAATATTAAGTATTGGAACACCAATTGTTTTATATTTTAGTGTAGAGTCAATTAACATACAATATAAAATTATAAAATATTTGTGAAAATTTAAAAAGGAGAAAAATAATAATGACAAAAGAACAAATTAAAGAAATAAAAAAAGATGTCGATAATTTAAAACATCTTGACGTTCCAAGAGCGATACGTCAAAATATGCCAGAAGAATTGAAAGATATTTGACGTTGTGAAAAATTTGACGATTTGACAGATGAAGACATAAAAGAAATACATAATGCCGTTGTGACAACTGTAGACTCATGAATAGAATTAACGCAAGAGGCCCAAAATTCTAGTGGAGGCTTCAGCTCAGACGTTAAGATGTTTACATCGTACCGCGAAGACTTAGAAGATTTTAACGAAAAGTGAGAAAATAAAGGAGAAGGAACACAATGAATATAGATTTAAAAGATACAATTGAAACTTTAATTAATAATACTATCGAAAAAAATTTTGGAAAAGACAGAGCTTTAGAAAAGGGTATTAGAGAAAACGAAGCAGGAGTTGTTGATTTCTGAAATTGTTTTGGTCGAACAGCATTACATGTAATAGTTCACGAAGAAAAAAGCGGAAGGTTACATATACGAATTCCAGATACGGGAGACAAATTGACGCAATGTATTTTTATTAAACAAAATAAAAAAGGTTGAAAAAAATTAGAAGATCATATTATGTTATCACTGAATTATCAAAGAAAAAAATTAAAAGAACACATTGAAGAAACTCATAAAAAGATAGCGCGTTTACATGAATTAGACAACCAACGAAGAAAAGATATTGAGGCGTTTTATAAAAAATGGTTTGTACTTGAGGAGAAAACAATACATGATGAATAAATTAGATAAATATTATACAAAACAAAAAATAGCTAATAAGTTAACAACATATATATATGCGGTTTTAAAATATTATAAAATTGATTATAACAATTTAACATGAATTGAACCTAGCGCCGGCGAAGGAGTGTTTGTTGACGCTTTAGAACAAGTATTAGACATAAAACCTAAAATTCTGTGCTATGATATTGATGAAGATTTAAAGAACAAAAGAGTCATTAAACAAGACTTTTTAAAGGTTAATCTAAAGCATTCGGCGAAAAATATAATTTTTGGAAATCCACCATTTGGTCGATCTGGACAGTTAGCAATTGACTTTATCAATAAGGCTTCAAAAATTGCTGATATTGTTTGTTTTATAGTACCTAATACTTTGCGACGATATTCAACTCAAAAAAAATTAAATAACGACCTAAAATTGATTGTAGAATTAACTGTTGATCAAAATGCTTTCGAGTATAAAAACAAAACAAAAAATTTCAATTGCTCATTTCAAATTTGAGTCAATAAAAATCGAGAAGAATTTAAAGACGGAAAAAATTTGAGATTATTAGAAAAACAACCGTTTCGAGTTCCTTCTGTAAAGACGTTTATTTACAATAACACAAAAAAGACTGTCAAATTTTTTGATAAGGCTAAATACAAGTGGGACGTGGGTATACCTCGACAAGGTTTTTGCGACTACTCAAAATTAATTACAGATCAAAAAGAGTTAAAGACAACTCAACAGTATATGTTTATTAAATATAATGATGAGTTAGCAAAAAAAGTTGTTGAGTTAATAGATTTTGAAGAACTGTCACATAGTAATACAATTGTACCAGGTTTTTCGACAACAGATTTTATAAAAGAATATAATGAGATCAGGAAATTACAAGGAGGTCATAATTATGAATAAAACACCCATAATTTGCGTTTTTTTAGGTAATGATTCAAAAGAGTTATCAAATACTAGACATAATATTGGTTGACTTTTTTGCGATTTTATGGCTTTAATAACGGAAAATACATTTATTGAAAAAAAACATTATTATTACTTTAAAGATTACATTTGTACTGGTATTAGTCCAGTTTATTTTATTAAATTGAAAACACTAATGAATGATTCAGGAAAGATTTTGAGAAAAATTTGTCAAAAACAAAAATGAAATTATGATCAATTAATTATTTTTGCCGATAATACGGATTTAAAACTAACAAAATTTAAAATAAAAAATCATATATGTAATAATGGTCATCGTGGAACACACGACATAGTTGAACAATTCAAAACTAATAAAATTAAAATGTTTTACTTAGGAATAGATAGACAGAAAAATTTAAAACAATGAGTGTTGTCTCAATTTGAGGATAAAGAAATTTTGTTTTTGAACAAATATATTTTTCCGAAACTTTGAAATAAATTTGAAGAAAGTTTAAAGTTGAATATGATATAATAAATATATATAGAAATGAGAAACGAAATTAAAAAAAGTATATTGATATTTTTATTTATAGTAAATGTTATTTTTAGTATTATTTTGATTAAAAGTAATTTAGAATTAAATAATGATAAGTCAAACTTAGAAACTAAATTAGTAGAATTAGATAATGAGAAGACAAAACTAAACGGAATTATTAGATCTCAAGAAGATTTAAAAATAATTATTGGGAATCAAGAAGAAGAATTAGAAAGATTAAGAACACTTACTAGACTTCAAGAAACAAACCTAATTAAATTAGAAAACAAAAATAAATGTGATATAATAAATATATGGAAAGTTATGAAAATTTAAAAAACAAGAAGAAAAAAAGGAGAAAAAAGAATAATGAAAACATATAAAATTTGAATGAAAGATAAAAAAGAGTTGGATAAATTGGAAAGTATACTATGAGATTTAAAAATTGAATATGATGCTAGAACTAGTATTGAAAGTACAATATTATCACCAAAAGGGGACAAAGACAATACTATTTGAGATAAAAAAGGTTTTTATGTAACAATTAAAACGTTTGAAAAAGGAGGAAAAGAATAATGAATAATTTTTCGGATGGAAATGGAAAATATAAAAAAATATCTAGTGACGAATTAAAACAATTAGAAAAAAAAATGGAAAATACACTTATTAGTGCTGTTGAAAAAATGAATTGCGGTGTGGTTTATTGTGATTGAATGAGATGGGATGAGTCACCACATGAACCTTTGAGAGGTCGTTTTGTCGTCACTATTGAGTCTATGGGTCATAGATTTGACTTTGTAAACTTTAATATTCATATTTTAGAAAAAAAACCTAGACGATGATATCATTTAGAAGATAGTGATAATGACAAAATCGAAGTTTATTTAATACTTGAGGATTTTGAAAAATTAGATGATTATCTTGAAGAATTTAAAAAAACTATTAGAAAAGAAATGCGTTCAATTATACGAGCTAAAAATTGAAACCAATTGTATAGTTATAATTTTGAAAATATTCGTATTAAAAAAGTTTGAGAAATTGGAAAAAAATATTTTGGTGATAATGATTTGACAAATACTTACCTCGAAGGTAAAGTTTCACGTCGCGCTTTCAACAAATATCGAAAAGCACTTATTAAAATAGTAAACACAAGACTTTCAAATTGAAAAAAAGGCGATGACCCTAAAATATTTATTGGCGTATATGCTATTTTAGATTGAGAAAAAGAAAACGTTGAAAAAATAAAGACAATTAATAGAATTAGAAAAGAAATTGCTAATCAAAAATTTACGAAAAAAAGAGGATCGTATAAATATAAAGGAGAAGAATAATGACAAATAAAGAAAAAGGAAAAAAAATTAAAGAAATGACAGAAAAACAAAGAGAACGCGAAAGATGAAAATTATTTTTACGAAAATATATTTGATTATCAAATCATAAAGACATAAAATATCATAGTAATTTGACAAATCGAATTTTAAATTGTAAACATATTAAAAAAGATGAAGACAAAAATAAAGTAATAGATGTTATAAATGGAGAACTTAAAATGTCTGATATCGAACATGATTTGTTTCTTTTATTAAGAGATGAAATATTTTTTGATTTAATTAATGTTATTAGAGATAATAATAAAATTGAAGAAGATAAAACAAAAGAACGGAAAAGATTAGAAGTAGTAAAATTACTAAAACGTTTTAAACAATATGAATGATCATGAATTACTATGAAAAACATGGAAGCTTTAGCAGAAGAAGTAAACAGACAAAATAATTATGATAAAGATAAATTAGTTACTTTAAATGACAGATTTTATGATAAAGATGTTCATGGTAGCGAAACATCAGATGATACTACTCTTTTTTATTTTTTAATTGGAAAAAAAGATGAAGATTATAAATATGCGACAGATGTTTCAATTTGTGTTTATAGAGGAGGTGATATTAAAGTTAAATATCCCGACATCACAAACTTTACAGAATATGATGACGATGGACATAAAACTATGTATTGTAAAGTAGCAACTTATTTTGATATCCATAACGATTGAGATGATATTATTGATAAAATTAAAAAAACTATAACATATTTAGAAATAAGAGACAAAGAAGAAATTGAAGAAGCTGAAAAAAAAGAAGCTGATAAATGAAGAGCATTACGAAAAAAAGAGGAAAAGAAAGAGCTTGAAGCAAAAAGAAAAGAGATGGAAGCAAAAATATTAAAGGATATAGCAAAAAAAGCTAAGAAAAAAGCAAATGACAAAATGTAATTATTGTATTAAAGAACCTAAAGGCACATACTGTTTAGAGTGTTTTTTAAAGAACGAAAAAGAGCGTAAAAAAAATGTTAAAAAAAGAAATTAAAAAATTTTGAGATTTAAATAAAATATTGGCGAAAATTGGCAATGTCGAAAATGTTACTGTAAGCCCTAAACTTGACGGAGTTGGGGCTTACTATGATAAAACATCTAACAGTTTAGTTATATGTCGATCCTCGGCTAGAGTGACAACATTTTCTATAAAAAAAGATGATAGAGTTGAAGGCTTTGGCGAATTAGTTTTAAATAAAGAGTTTGGAAATCGGCGTGATGTTGTAGGTCTTATTAATAGAAAGTTTTATGATAAACGCCACGACTTGTTAGAATTTATTAACTACAAAAGAGTTGAAAAAATAATTAAATTGAAAGATTTGAAAAAGTATATTGAACAACAGAAAAATATTGATTTTTACACTGATGGTGTGATTATTGAACGTAAATATGCGTTTAAATTCGAAGGACCTAAAAGTTGTGGAACAATAGATAAAATAACAAAACAAATTGGCAAAAAAACGGGCAAAATTTCTTATATTGCTTGATTAAAACAAAGTATTAAATTGAATGAAATTACTGTCAAGAAAGTTAATTTGTCAACTAATAAAAGTAAATATAAAGTGGGTGACCATGTCGTTATTGAATTAAAAGGACAAACGGTTCCTATCATAATAAAAAAGGAGAATATATAATATGAATAAATTTATAGTAGTTGAAGGTATTGATTATTCAGGTAAATCAACCTACATAGAAAAATTGAAAAAAAAATATAAGAAAGAAGGAAAAAGTGTTTATGTGACGCGAGAGCCACGAGGAATTAGTTTTGGCGAATTATTAGCTAAAGAAGTCTTTTTTAATGACAACCTCAAAATTAGTTCGATCACAAAAGCAATTTTGTTTATTAGTGTCGGTTGAGAATTATATAATAAAGTATTGGCTAAAAAGTTTAAGAAGTATGATATTGTGATTTGTGATAGGTATATATTTAGTACGTTTGCTTATCAAGTATTTGGAGGTGATAAAACAATTAATCAAAATCAATTATTGACAATGTACACTTACGCGATGCCAAAAAATTATTTACCTCACGAAGTACACTGAGTAGATTGTTCGACTGCCGAAATTTTAAGACGAGTAAAAATTAGATTACCAGCTAATAATTACGACGCAAAATGTTTAAAGAAAAGTTATGTTAATAAGATTAGAAAAGCCTACAAAGAAACTTTTGAGTTTTTTACGTATAACACTATCTATTTTAAAAAACGTATCGAATGAAACGTTATTGTGTTTGAAAAGGATGACAAAATTAATGAATAATATTTTTAAGAGTTTGGCGCAAATGCGCGATTTGAATATGTATGAAACAGATGAGTTGAAATTGATGCCTATCAATGAGGCAAAAAAATTAAACAAAACTATTATTGTTTTAAATTACAAATTATTTTATAATGACAAAAAAGCTTATGCTGTCGTTTTGAAGAACACGAACAAGTTTAAATATTTTGAAAGTAACAGTTGGGGCGAAAAAAAATTTTTTGCTAAAAAAACCTTTGTAAAGAACAATAATTTAAAAATCAAGTTTAATTGTCTTGACGGTGATTATGGATTTGTAGCGATTGACACGGTGGGTTCGAAAGCCCACTTTGTTAATTGAAATGAAATTTTAGATAGTCAAGTCCATAAAAAACAAATATATAAAATTAGATTTAGTATTAACTATAATTTTTCAATAGATTTTTTAAACGATTCTTGACGAAAATTTCGAGCAACACATTCTAATCTATATTTTAAAAATTTTAGAAACGAAGTTGATAGATATATAATAAATTTAAAGTTTGTAAGAACATTTATAAATAACATAAAAGGAGTAAAAGAAGATGTTTAAAAATAATAAAGAAAATAATGATTTAGGGGTATATAGTGATGATATTGATATTATGTTAGAAGTTGCCAATGAAGTATTTTGTAGAACAGTATCGTTAAGTTGAAGTACATGACAAAAAGTTCATGGTTATCAGAGTGCTACCTTAGTAAAACATTCATCAAAAATGAATACGTCTAAATTGTTAAATACTCGACGAACTATTTTGACATGTAAAGCAATTTGATCACTATCGAAAAATATTTTAAAATTGGAAGATAATGATAAAAATAGAATAAAATGTTATAGAGAAGGGTTACGTTTTTATGTTACAGTGTGACCACCTACTATGTCATGATATCGAGAATTTAAAGGATTTTTAAAGAAATGAAAAAAAAAATAGATATATTATATAATAAGTATGTTGAAACAAAAGACAAAAAAATTCTAAATAGAATCAAATATGAGATGATGGATATAGCAAAAAAAACATGTAAAGTTGTTTCACATATAAAAACAAAAGGTTATAGTGATCCAAAAACAATGTACAGTTTCTGTTTTGAACGGTTTGATAAAATAATAAACGATTATGAACCTACACATAAAACAACGTTGAGTACATATACTGCTATTTGTCTTTGAAATTATTTAAGAAGTAGACAATATCATAAAAGTTTAGACATTACAAAATCTAGAATTTATACAACACGATCATTAGATACTTTTAATAATGACAAATTAAAGTTAGATTTAAAGAGTATTTTAGGCGATACTTTTGATTATAAATTAATATGTGACTATATTGGACTCAATGGAAAGAAATTAAAAAATAAAGAATTAGCTAAAATATATAATAAACCTTTAGGTTCTATAAAAACAAGACTACGAACTATTGAAAAGGAACTTAGAAAATATTTTAAAAATAATTAAATCTTTTTTAGTGTTTTTGTACATATATATATATGGAGGGTCTCAAAAAACCTCTAGTCCTAAATACATAAAATTTAAGAGTAACAAACTCCGCCTTGTTACTAAATTAACTTTTTGACTTTAAACTGTTAGACACGGGTGCGTCTTTAACCACACTACAGTTTGAAAAGGTACTATAACCTTTTAGTCAAGTCGTGACTTAAACCGACTTAACTACCTCTGTTAACGCGGAGGTGGTTTTTGGGCCTGTAGCTCAATAGGGAGAGCATTTGGTTTGCAATCAAAAGGCAGTCAGTTCGAATCTGGCCAGGTCCACCATAATAGAGTGTTAGCTCAGCAAGTAAGAGCGCCTGTATTACAAGCAGGAGGTCAGTGGTTCAAGCCCACTACACTCTACCATTTTTTGCTGGTTTAGCTTAATTTGGCAAAGCACCCGTCTTGTAAACGGACGAGTAAAGGTTCGAGGCCTTTAACCAGCACCATATAGAGCTATAGCTTAGTGGTTACAGCGCACGCCCTATAAGCGTGAGATCTTGGGTTCGATCCCCAATAGCTCTACCATTTGGATCTGTGGTGTAATGGATAACATGCCTCTCTGTCTAAGAGAAGATAGCGAGTTCGATTCTCGTCAGGTCCGCCACGGAGGAGTAGCGAAGTGGTTAAACGCGTCTGACTGTAAATCAGATTCTTTTTAGATACGGGAGTTCGAATCTCTTTTCCTCCACCATTATCGGAAAGTAGCTTAGATGGAAAAGCACTCGGTTTGGGTCCGAGAGATCATAGGTTCAAATCCTCTCTTTCCGACCATTTTGGAGCGATACCCAAGCTGGTTTAAGGGGACTCATTGCTAATGAGTTAGGTTAGTTTCTGACGCATGGGTTCGAATCCCATTTGCTCCGCCACGCCCGATTAGCTCAGTTGGTTAGAGCGATTGCCCGTTAAGCAAGAGGTCACAAGTTCGAATCCTGTATTGGGCGCCACGCCTTGTTAACTCAAACGGTAGAGTAGTTGCCTTTTAAGCAAACGGTTAAAGGTTCGAGTCCTTTACGAGGCACCATTTTTGCCCACGTAGCTCAATTGATCAGAGTAAGGGTGTTCTAAGCCCTAGGTTGAAGGTTTGAATCCTTCCGTGGGTACCATTTTATTTATCTGGTCCAAAAATCCAAGGACCAGCTCTACAGACTCAAGGCTAGTCAAAGGTAGCACTATATTAGTGTAAGCCTAGTTTGCCACCACTGTCTCTACAGACCATTTTGACATGTGGTAAACGTTTCGCAGATGTAGTTTAGTGGTAGAACCTCAGATTTCCAATCTGATTGCGGGAGTTCAATTCTCCCCATCTGCTCCAATATTTCAATGTCATTTTTGACATTTTCAGGAACAACGACGTCTATAACGTCAGATTCCAAATGTGCCGAGCATCACAATTTAAACTGCTCATTATTTGAGGTGATCAAAATGAAAACGATATGCGTCAAAAGAAACATGACTCAAAGTGAAAAACTTTTAGTTTTAAGACAGAAGAGGCTAGTTTTAATATCACAAATAAAACACGTCAAACTTCTTTTTTTCTTATGTTTGTTTGTAATAATCATACCTTACTATTTATATGTAAAGTGTTATCGAAACGTGAAAATTATAAACAAAATAAAAAAAATTAATACTAAAATAGTAGAGCGAGGTGGGTACGAAACTAGCGTACAAAAATTATATAATCCTCATACTACGAAAATCCCTTGAAAAAGTCATAGTTAAATAATAATATTACTATGGACAGAGAAAAAAAGAAAAAGAAGATTGAAGACGAAAATGATATCGCTGATGTTGTTATTGTTTCAGTTTTTATATAAATGACAAATGAAGAAAAACGAATGTATGATTGATACATTTGATCAGTTTCAACAATGATACAAAAAAATATGATTGATTTAAGAACTCTAAAAAATCAAGTAAAAGAGTTAAGATATATGTTAATGGCTGATTTTGAAGGACCACCTCCACATTGAGAGTCTGAATATGTGAATCCACGATATTTCACAATCTTAGAAATTGTAAAAAAGAAAGAAGAGGCTATGCAGTATGGTGTTGATAATTACGACAAAATAAAACAAGGTAAAAAAATGAAAGAAAAATGAGATGACAACAGATAAGATTACATCTTAGGAGAAAAAAATATGTTATATAGAATAGAAAAATATGATATGATTCATAGAGATTGAGCAAAACACGCAACATCACAAATATATAATGATTATGTTAAATATTGTGAAATATTAATAGAAAAAGATGACTTACAATTAGAAGATCTTAAAGAATCATTAGATTTAGTTAAATACTCTATATTGAATTTGACAGAAACAATTTTAAAATGTATAAAAGAAGGGCAATCAATTATGCCACACAACAGTCTTTTAGAACATAAAATTGAAATTAAAACAGCTTTAGAATATTGTATTAAAAATTTTAATAATATTAAGGAGGTTTGATAATAATGTTGACAGATGCGCAAGCTAAAGAAGACATGAAGTTTTTAACAGAAAAAGGAAAAGTGGAGTTACTCACCATTAAACATTGAGTAGAAGAAAAAGATTTTAAGTTAAAAAAATTGTTACAATTATCACTTAGAGTTGAAGAAACAAATAAAGCAATAAAATATTGTATTAAAAATTATAATAAAATAAAGGAGAAAAAATAATGAAAACAACAAATGAAAAATTAATAGGAACTATAATGACATTACTAATAGAAGAAGATGGGCTAAGTTGAACTAAACAGTTAACAGACAAACAAATTGATTTAATCAAAAAATATATACCACAATATGATCCAAAAAAAATATACAAACAATTTGATACTTTTGTATATAAAGATGTAGTTTGTGTTGTAGAAACATATGATCTAGGTTATATGTGAGCGTATCCTTTACTAAAGAATAGCGCTGAAAAATATAGTAGCGCAGGTGATGGAACATTAATTAAACTTTATGATGAGTATGATTCAACATTACCAAAACCTTTTAACAAACTAGATGCTAATTTAAATTTGGAATATATGAATTCGATTTATAACTGAATTGGAGATGGCGCACCTGAATCTTTAAAATTTAAATATATTAACACAAAAAAAACATTTAAAAAGTTAGATACTATACATGAAAGTCATAAAATTTTAGGTGTGGCATTTAGTAAAGTAATCGACGTTTATTTGAAACCAATTTTAGAACGTATTGAAAAACTTGAAAAAAAAGTAGAAGATTTACCAACACGTGCCGTAATTGGAGACTGCTTATATCCAATAGGTAAACGTATTGAAAAACTCGAAGACAAGGTTAAGAATAATGACAAATAATGATATATATAAAAAATTTATCAAACATGTTTCAGTATTAGTGATAAATAATTTAATTAATTTAGAAAATTTAAAAGATATGTTGACTATAACAAAAAATGAAATATTAGAACGTTCAGAAGAAATTATTAAAAAGATGTACCGCAGAGAATGAGGAGAAATAACTTTCAACGAAGAAATACAATTAGAATGTATTATGATTAAAAAAGCATTGGAACATTGTATCAAAAATTTCGATAAAATCAAAGGAGAAAAATAATGATTAGAGATTGAGAATGAGAATATAGCGAAAGAGAAAAATATTTAGAAAAAAATAGAAGATTTGTATTATCAAGTAATGATAGATTTTATAATAGTAACGATGAATCAGATTATAGAATTATAGAAGACTTGATAATATATGAAATATATAATAAACATATGACTATTAAAGATCTTAAAAAATTATTTTATGAATATAGCACGCGAGAGTTTGAAGAAAAAAGAAACCATTTTAAAAAATTTCAAATTACATCATTAGAAAGTGTACGACAAATAGGTATAATTACTCGACATTGTGAAGCTATGAAGAATTTATTAAGTTTTCATATTATTAAACAAGAAGAAAAAAAGGAGAAAAAAGAATAATGTATTACGACCCAGAAACAGATGTAACAACATCACCAAATATTGATCGTGAAGATTCACCATGAAAAATAGAATTAGAAAGATTTTATAATGAAAATAAAGAATTAAAAGAAAAAAATAAAGAATTAGAAGAAAAAAATGAAGATTTGAAGTTTGAGATGTACTGTATGAAAATGAACAGATGTCCAAATATAATACGCCATTATAGATATTATAGTCGTTGTTGTAAGGATACTTGTTTTAGTTTACGAAAAGATCCTCATTTTAAACGATATTATAAATGTCGTTGCTGAACGGTCAACTAAAATGTTAGATTTCAGAGGACAAAATTTATACAACTTAGGGCCAATTTTTTTAGTTACTGGCCCTATGTTTGCCGGAAAAACGGCTTGAGTACAAAGAAAATTAATTGAATGAGAGTGTGAAGACGCACCTATTTTTCAACGTGAAGATACTATTAGAAAAGAAAGACAGATTGAAAATGTGATTCCATATAAAAATAACGTTGATTTAAAATCGAAATTAGACGAAGTTCTTAATAAAATTTTAAATAAAAAGTTACCCCAAATCATCGTTTTTGAAGAATGTCATTTCTTGCCTCTTGAATTCTTTAACGATATTGACAAATTAATCAGCTGAGGTATTGTATTGTTATTTTGTGGTCTTAGATTACTTAATAATGATGTACGCCGTTTCATGATGAAAACATTAGAAGGAAAAGCAGATTTTATTGTCAATTTAGAAGGTACTGATTTTTGCTCATCATGTGAAGATATGCCAGATTACTCTTTGTCATATCGAAAATCAACTAAATCAACAAGCTATGTTGGTGGATCAGACACTTACCAAGCATTATGCATGAAATGTTTCATAAAAAAAGAAAAATATAAGGAGAAAAATATATAAAAATGAATATGAACGAAAATAATAATATCGAACAAAATAACGCACTAAAAAATATCGAGTATTATATGTGACAAAATATTTTTAAAGGTGCTTATACTGGAGTTTCATTACTCTCAATACCAAAAGTTTTTGATTTCGATTTTAAAAAAATGTATCAAGACAAACCAAAAAAAGGTAAAAAAGAAAAGGATTCAGATTTTAACAATAGAAAAGTACAAGTTACAAATTACAATCAAGTTGTAAAAAGTTATATTAGTACTCACGAAAAAATAATTAAAGATTTTAAAGTATCATTGAAAACATTAAATCCACTAATTTTGACTGAAATCTTAAAAAAAATAAATGATGGAATTGTGTCTTGATATACAATTAATAAATTAGATTTCAAAGTAACAATTAACGACTTACCTCGTTTGTATGGAATAACTTATGATAAAGAAAATTTCTTAAAAATCATGGGTGAATTATTTAATAAAGATATCAAATATAGTATTAATGAAGAAAAAATTGATATTGAACTTTCAAATGAGTATAAAATTCCAACAAATGAAAAAATGACATGAATTAAAAAAAAAGTAACAATTTCAAAAAAAGACTTTGATAATTTAGTTCAAGGACCTTCTCACATAAATTTTATTCACAATCTTTTTGAAGTGTTTAAAGGAGTTGTGTTATTTGACATTATAATTAGCGCAAAACCTCATTTAACAACAGCTGAAAAAATTAGTGACGATTTAGAAATTGACTACATTTTTGAAATTATTGGAGCACAAACAAGTAAAAAAATTAATGAAAATAGAATTTTGATGGCTGAATATAAATATACACAAGCACAATCAACAATTCATAAAATGGACAAATTAGTAGCTAAGAAAAAAGAATTAGAAAAAAAAAATAAGGAGAACAAAAAATAATGAATAACTATAACTACAACCAAAACCAAAACTATAATCAAGGAATGAATAATCAAAATTATAATCAAAATCAAGGAATGAATAACTATAACCAAAATCAAGGAAAACAATACTCATTACCTAATATTGTTGCTGAAAGAGCAAGTACTATTTCAATGGCGTTTAATCCTAAAATTTTAACTCAATTTGGGTTAACATTAACATTTGACGTTTACTTTACAATTCCAAATATTGGATATAAACGTGTTAATATGAAAATGTCGGCAAATAAATTTAAACATATTGAATTGCTTAATTTCTTACACAAAATGATTGGCGAAAATCGCTTTAATACACCTATTTTTGGGATCCGTAGTGTAATCATTCAACAAAAAAATTATACTGATAAAAATACTGGTCAAATTAAAACAAGTTTTTATTCAACTTTAAGATTTAAAAACCAAATCATCCCTCTTGCCGAAAATATTAGTTGACGTGATCGTGATGCTCAAGTTGGGCCTTTATTACGAAATACAAAAACTTATGCAATTGAATTTAATAATGATAAAGATATTTATACTAATCTTGATGGTTCACCTGTTCAAGGACAACCTCAACCTCAACAATATCAACCACATAATCAACCTCAACCATATCAACAATATAATCAAGGACAACCTCAACAATATCAACCACATAATCAACCTCAACCATATCAACAACCGCAACCTCAACAATATCAACCTCAACAATATCAAGGACAACCCCAACAATATAATCAACCACAAGTTCAACAACAACCTCAACAAGATCCTCAAATTGAACAATTAAAAAAGTTGAATAACGATATGAAGTTGAATGAAACAATGAAAACTGAGGTTCAAGTACCAGAAGAAATCCAAAAAGTGAAGGTAATTAAATAATGAATAATAGTTTACAAAATACTTTAGATACAGCTTGCGCAAATTTAGTTAAGATTAAACAAAAAATTGACGAATTGCGTAAAACTGAAACTGAATATAAAGATATTTTAGTTGCTGTTATGAAATCTCACGACTTGAATAAATATGTGTCAAATAACCACTCATTTAATGTGTACAAAGAACGTAAAACAAAGAGATTGAACACAACAATTTTTAAAAAATTAGTTCAAGAAGAACTTAAATATACAAATGAACAAATGGCAGAATTAATTGAAAAATCTTCTGGTGAAACAATTACAAAGTCATTTATTAAAATTAGTGCTGTAAAGAATGATACATCAAAATAATTATAAGAAATATATAGTACCTCGTTTTAATGTTGAACAATTTGAATTTAACATGGCGAATTTGAAATTTGAAGAAAAAACACATAAATATCTATTAGTAGATAATCCATATCTTCAATTATCAAGTGTAAGTCAAGAATTGTCACATTGTAATAGATACTACGCCAGACGAGGTCAATTAGCTTCTAAAAGGATTCTTCAAATTGCGTCCCTAACAGGTAAAATTATTCACGGCGCATGTGAAAAAACAATATGAAATGAAGAAGTAGATTTGAGATCATCCGATTTTGATACAATACGAAATCGAATCAAACCTTGAATTGAAGAGCTAAAAAAACATTTCGAAAAAAATGATTATTTAAAGATCATAATGACAGAAGTCCCGTTGGTTTCTCGAAAAGAAAAACTGGCGGGCACTGCCGACTTGATATTATGAAACGACAAAGATAAGTGTGTCGAAATCTGAGACTGAAAAAGTGGAAAATATTCGTCTTATGAAAGCACTAAATGAAAATATTCGGCGCAACTTTGAGGTTACATAATGTTACTAAAAGAAAACTGAAAACCAAAAAACGAATACCAAAAAATTAGAACTTTTGTTGTTCACATGAAGGGAAATTTATTAATAAAGGAACAATTAAACTATGAAGAATTATGACAATAAATATATTATAGCAATTGACACCGCACTCAAAAGTGGATATTATGGGAGATTGGGAAGGTTAGGTTTTATTAAAGGACACGGAACATTTAGTGACGTTTTAAGAAAAATAAAATATCACATTGACATTATAAAACATCAAATTTCACCAAACAATCCTCTCATATTAATCACTTATGAAGATGTTGGAAGAAATCACAAGACAACAGCAAAATTACACGAGTATAAGGGAAAACTTTTACAAACAATAGAAAACACAGTTATTCATTATAAATATGAACGTTTTAATGAAGTTAACGTATTTAACTCAATTTTGGGGAAAAAACAAAAATGATTAAGAGTTGATAAAAAAGCATTTTCTAAAGATTTGTATAATAAATATAACGAAGACAAAACAGATAATGATGACCTAGCCGACGCCTTCGTTTTATATAAATATTATGATGAGTATCTTGAGTAATGGACAAAAAATGCTGTATTATAGACATTGAAGTTTATAACACTAGCAATAAGCAAGGTCATCTATTAATAGGCTTATTACCTTTATATGGCGACGAAGCATTAATCTACGATAATCCGTCGAGAGAAAAAGTTAAAGAGATTTTAGAAACTCACAATTTTATTTCTTTCAACGGTTATCGATATGATTTTATTGTTTTAGAAGATTACATAGAAGGAAAAAGTGTTCTGACTTCAAATAACAAAATTATTAAAGGAGGGAATGTATATTTAGAAAATAAGTTGGGTAAGTATACTCACAAGTATTGAATGAAAAAAGCTTATCGTTCTTACGATTTGGCTGAATCTCAATTTGTAACAACTGGCTCAATCGGAATGTCTTTGAAAAATAAGTACATTAAAAAATTTAAGCACGATATTTGAGAAGGTGAAAAAGGAGATAAAAAACAATTTGAAGAAGTTGATTATATCTATAAAAACAAAGATAAATGTATACAATATCTTAATCGAGATTTGTACGCAACAAAAAGATTATTTAAACATCATGATAGAAATAGTTATTTAAATATTGCTAAGATTGTCAACCCTACATTATCAAAACGAGTTTTACAATGATTATTATTTAATAAAAAAATTACTTTAATTGTTCGTAGCTTGTTAAAAGGCGACAAGAATCCTTTTTGTAGAGCATCAAACGTTGTCACTTATAAATCTGATAACGATTCTCGAAATTACAATCCACCATTTATTTCATACCAAAAAGACTGTATTTCAACGTCGACTGAAACAGATGGAGGAATTCATAATGCTATTCAAAATAAACTATTTAAAAGTGATGGCGCCGGAAAAATTTTTTCATTAGACTTTACATCACTTTATCCTAACATTTTAATACAAGGACAAAATAAAAAACAATTTCGTATCTTCAACGACGACTCGCTTTGACTATATAAAAGTTGATTAGAAAAGGCGACGAGATGAAAATTTGGGACCGCCGATGAGAAAGAACAAAGAAAACCATTAAAATTATTGTTAAACAGTACTTATGGTATCCTTCAATATATCTGTGTAAACAACTCAATTGGCGAAAAAATTAGAAAATGAATTTGTAAACAAGGACGTATTTATTGTATAAGCCTCGTTGATAAATTTAACAAAGAAGATACTATGATTAATATTAACACTGATGGTATTTTTGTTAAAACTAAAAAAGATGTTAATTTAATTAGAGAAGAAATTGAAAAAGCGGTAGGGATTGGTTTAGTAGCAACAGAGTTAAAATGATTCTTATCAAAAAATGTTAACGAGTTTTGTTATGAAACTATTGATGGACAATTTGGATTAAAAGGTATTTATAATTATACTAAAATTAAACCTAATATTATTGATGGTAAAAAATTAACCGAATATGATATTAGAGAAAGAAAAAGATGAATTGAAGACTTCTCTAAAAATAAATATGAAAATTTGCCAAAAGATTATGCGTTATTTGGATTCGCTATTAATGATGAAATAGATGAAAAATGAGCTAAAAGTAACAGAGAAGCAATTACTGAACTTCATAGATTAGGATTAGATTTAGATTGTATTCAATGAACACAGACAGTAGTTAAAAGAAACAAAGATAATACTAAGTATGTAAGACATCGAAGTAAAGATTGAACAATTGATACAACAAAAGTTAATGCTTATGAAAAAATAAGTCCATACGCGTCTCAAAATAAGAAAATGAAGACGTTTGAAAAATTTAACTGTATTAGTGTTAAAGGAAATGGTAAATATACTATTTTTGATGTCGATGGTCCATGTATGTTGACTGACAAATTAAAAAAGTTTAAAGACAAAACACTTATGATTAAATCAACAAACAACGACGAAGATCATTTTAAATTAATTTTTGAAAGTAATAATATAATTTGAGAACTTCGAGAAAATTATAAAAAGTATGACAAGATAGTTGAGTTAAGACCATTTAAATTTATGACAGTTTATGATGTTAAAAATATAGAATATAAAAATAATGGAGTAAAAATTGCTAAATTACCAAATGATCTTAAATTTTTCTTGGATGATGTCCACATTTTGAAAAAAGACTACAAAATATGTGACGAAATCGAAGAGCAATTGATCAAGAAAGGGTTTAAGTATTCACGACACGCTTTACACCCCTATATTTTGACTATTCAACCAAAATGCCACGCAAGCGGTAAAAGTGACCACCACAATAAAGTAAAAAAAGGCTTAATATTGAGTGTAAAGAGTTTGGGTAATAAATTATATGTAAATTGTTGATGTGGAGATGAAAAATGTAAAGATGAATTTTTAAAGGAAATTGAATATAATGAATAGTAAAACAAAAAAAGATTTATGTACTGAATTATTACACATTTGTATTGAACGTAATAAAAGAAAATGACCTGACATTATAGATCATTTAAAAAATTGTTTTCCAAAAACGCCTTTTAAAGCTAATGAAATTATAATTCAATTTTTTATGGATTATAAATTAAAAAGATTTTATAAAGAAGTTGTAAGTAAGTATTTTTTATATAAATATGATATTGTTAAAATTGGAGTGTTTACATATGTGTTTGATAAGAAAAAAAACAAATGGCAAAATTTTGAAATTAACGAGTTCATGGATTTATTAGACAAAGAAGAAATTCCCGAAGATTCAGCTCAAAATATTTATGATCACATCATTAAAAAATTACCTGATGGTTCAGAAGGTTCGGTTAAGTTAAGAAACATTTTGATAGAGTTTGCTGATAACTGTCACAAAGACGGCGGTTATTTTTTCAGCAATAACAAAGCTTATAAAATTGAAAAAGATGGGGATGGTGTCGTTTTGAAAGAACATGATATACCGCTTTGGGATACTAAAAAGAAGCAACCAATCCCTTATTTTCAAAATTTACCTTTTAACAAAAGTATTTATAATAGATTAATTGAAAAAGGGGAAGCTAGTATAGATAAAGACGTTTTGAATATGTTTGGTGGTTTATTTGAAAATAATAGTGAAGGGCGTTTAAATATGATTGCTTTATTTAAGTGTACAGCTAAATTATTATTGAGATACTCATATTTAGGGTTAGTTTTTATTATTTATAATTCGGTAGGACGTAATGGAAAATCTAAATACTTGGAACTTCTAGACAACTTATCGCCAGAAACATCAACTTCTAAGTCAGCAATTAATACTATTATGAAATATGAGTTTGATATTATCACTAAAATTAGAAATAAAACTTTAATCATTCAAGATGAAAAACAAAAAATTACAAAAGAAGAAATTGTTTTTTTCAAAAAGACGACAAGTAATTTATATACTGACTTTTTAAAAGTTAAATTTGGTAAACCGTCGATGATGATTTATCCTCAAAACTTCGTAACATCAACTAACTATACAATGGATTTAGAAGAAGATAACGATAGTATTAGAGCTAGATTTAAATTCATGCTGTTCCCCAAAAATTTCAAAGGCGCCGATTCAAAAGACGCTATGGATCCTGACAAACTAGATAGATTAATGAGATCAAAAAGTTTTTTAGAAGAAGTATTTACAACATCACTATACTATTTAATGGCGTACAAATGTAAAATTGAAAATACTAAAGCGATGGAAGAATTGTATAATAAGAATATCAGCAGTCCAATTAAAGATTTCTTAGAATGATTGCTAGGTGATGGTAAAAGTAAATATTATAAACCTTCAGAACTACGCGATGAATATAGAATTTGAAAAACTGAAAGTGACATGTCTATTATAGATCGCCGACGTTTACCTCAAGTTTCGAAATTACTTAAAGTATTATATGACTCTTCTTTCTCTGAATACAGCGTTTATAAAGAAACTTCTTCAGGTGGTCAAGTGTGTTATAATATATCTAAAGTAATTAGAAGATAATTAAGATCTAATAATACTTCCGTGTCTGATGTTAGACATACGCATTGATCTTTCTCTATTTCTAATACCTTTAAGATAACCAATACGATTACCTTTAATTTCTCGCATTAGACCATAACACATTGCGTCGAAAGGATCGTTAAATCCAACACTATTATCTTCAACAAGTTTGTTAACATCATTAGCATCATGTTTATATTTCATGCTGTTTAAACATTCTAAAAGAACTGGACATTTATTTTTCAATACATAAAATTTAGCTACAGACATAACTTCTTTAATCGATGTAATTCTAATCTCACGTTTAAAACTATTTGAGTTTTTACTTTTTACTGGAACAAAATATATGTTACTTCGAGCTTTAGCATACATTCGTAAATTATGGACTAAGTTAGGTTCGTTATCGTCGGTATATACTGTGGCTGCACGATTCATATCAAAGCCAAATTTTCTTAAAGAATCATGAATAAAAGTGAAAATAGTTGTCTGTAAAGAGGTCGAATTATATGCGCGGTTTTTGTGTATTATTTTTTTTTCACATAACGTTATAACACTAGTTCGATCTCTAGAAACAATACCCATTCAAACATAAGTCATGTTTATCGTTCGACCAAAATCGACACCAATTCGGAAAGAGCCACCTTCAAATGTTTTCTCAACTTGGAGCAAATTATCAATATGGATAATTTTTTCTGTTGGGAATATAATGTCTGAAGAAACAGCAGGTTTACCATAAGCAATAACTTCGGCGTTGTGGGATCCAGATTCGGCGTCTTTTAAAATTTCCTCGATTTGTTGTTTAGAAATATAACCTTCATCTTTAGTTTTGAGAATATTAGTTCAATGGTAAATCGTGTGATCTTCTTCACTAATATAAAACTCTTCACCTTTAGTCATCATTTTAGCTCGATTTCAAGGCAATACTTTTTCAAGTGTTCTAAAGAATCAACATCCGGGGAAGAAGGGGTTTGATGTGAAGAAACGAATACTTTCTTTTTGACCGGCAATAGCACCTTTAATGGCTGATAAGTCGGATTCGTCTAATTCACCAGCTTCGTCGTAAATTGAAATAACATAATCACAATAACCTCGAGGGAGTCCTACGTGCGCAATTTTACGTTGTGAAGAGTCTTTCAATCCTAAAGCTCTAACTGTGTAGTTATTTCCTCGAATTGTTGAGTTTGAATAATTGATATTAAGTCCATTTTTTTTATATCAAGGTGGAATTAAATTAATATACTCTTCAAAAATGTATTTAATATTTTTTAAAGTTTTACGAATTAAATAAATACGAAATGATTTTTCGGGCATAAAGTCGGCACACATCATCGCAAAAACTAATGCGTTTGCGGTTTTACCCGTATAACGACCCCCACCAAACATAAATTTATAAATATTTAATTCTTCACCTCTTGACATCTTTAACATAATGTCGTTTAAATATGAAAATGTTGGTGATAATCCAAATTTATTTTTATTCATCTATACTTTTTTTCCTGATTTATTTTCTACATTAATAGTATATTTTGGAGCTTCGTCAGAAGTTATAGTTATTTTATTACCTATATCGTAACGAGAAGCTGTTGATAAAGCTCGTCTCATAACAATACTTTTTAATTGTTCTGAAAATTCACGTCAATTACTATCACGTACACAAAATCCTAATTCAAATTTTCATTTCTTATATTTTTCAATAAGTGATGGAATTGATCCAGGATCTGCTAATAGAACTAGAGTGTCGAGTTTTTGTTTCTTTAAAAAATCTGTGAAACAAGTACAAGGCCCAACCTCTTTATGTGTTATCTTTTCAATTTTACGCCCATTTTTTTTAATATTTTTCTTGGGTCTAATTTTCCTTGATTGTATTTTGCTCATGCTTGACTCCTTATTTGTGTTTTTTTATATTTAACTCTCTTTCTTATTTCTCTCTTTAAGTTTTTCTTCCCATATTGTTTTCTAGCATTTTTAACTTTTAGTGATATATCTTTTTTAGCATTTATTTTAGCAGTCTTCAACTGTTTTATATTAGTTTTTCTTAATTCAATATCTCTATAATATGATCTTAAATTTTGACGTTGTCATGTTTTTAGAACAGATTTTGTAGGTCTGATAACATCCATCCTTGTATCGCTAACGTGAAAGTCACTACCTAAAACATCACTGAAAACAAAGCCAGTATAATCGACGTTTTTTTTAGCTTCTGCTTTTAAAACACCAATCATTTCTCTTCTTCTTTTTCGTCATGACTTATTTATTTGTGCTATAGCTCATTTTTCAACTTTCTCTCTTTTTTTTTCTGTTCATTTTTTTCCTTTAGCAACAGTTGTAAGTAAAGCTTGACCTAATTCAGGATTTTTAAAAAAGATTCCAGTTTTTCACATAGCGGTTCCAATTCCACTACCACTTCCTTTACCTTTTATTTTACTATAAGTAGATCCAAAAGCAATTTTTGAGGGATTTAGACTTTCTTCATAAATTCTTTCTGGTATTTTAACTCAAATATATCATCTATTGTGAGCTCTAATTCATAATTGTTGGGTAGTATGTTCATATCTAAGTCCTTGAATTCAAGAAGAAGCTACTCCTTTTAAATTTTCATAAGTTTCTAAGTTACCAACATTATATTTGACAGCTACTTGCTGTTTATTAATAACATCACCTTCTCGCGTTATATCTGTTTGTTTATTAAGATAATCTTCTTTGTCAAATTGGATTGATTTAATTTCATCATATAACATTTGTAATGCTTTGTCATAACCTCCTTTAGTAGCTATACCTAAAATATTTAGATGTTCTATTTTTTCTCTAAAGGCTTTTGCGTAAGCACTTGACATGTGAGTTTCAATTCTATCAACAGCTTTATCGATTTGGATTCTTATTAATTGACGTAATGCTTTCCGATCTCAAGGATTTTTTATATAATAATAATATATTATAGATCTTGCCTTGTTGATTGTAGCTGTAATACCAGGTTGAAAAGCTCTAATGTCTGGTACCCCAGCATATCTATCTCTTTTTATTACTTGATAAAATGAATTTAAACGTTTATTATAATTTGTAAAGTTATTATTCATAATTTTATTTTACAGGATTCAATCTTTTCAAAACTAAAGTACTATTTTCACTTAAATCATAACCAAACGTATTTACTAAGTCATAATCGCTAATTGTTGTTGATACTATATTATCTTCAGCGTCAACAATTGTATTATAAACACTTGATCCTGTTGTTATAAGTGAAGTAGCTTTTACATTCAATTTTGAATTTGTTGGATTATAAGTAGTATATACTGTTAAAGGTCTAGACAATATATTAATAATATGTCTTTTAAAAACATTAAAGAAAGGATGCGCTGATATATATTTAACAACAGGTTTATAAATGTCTTTAAATAATTCATATCATAAAGATTCTGTATTATAACTTATATTATTTTTATATTTTTCTAAAATTGTTAAAGGTTCACTATTTACGATATTTAAAGTATTTTCAGATGCTCAAAAATCAGCTGTAGTCATAGTCATAGCATCTATATAAAATTGTTTTAAACGTTTTAAATCTTCTAAAAGTATTGAAGGTGTTGTATATTCAAGAGAACTAAGATAAAATACAGGTTCATTCATCTTTGAATCATCTTCGAAAAAAGCACCAGTACCAAATGAATAATAACCACTACTTTGTTGAGATGTACTTTTTTTCTTATAAGATCGGAGTGAGTTTATTGAAAGAACATAATAATTATCTGAAATTATTTGGTCATAGCAAAAAGAAAATCAAGGTTCTTTTTTATGTGGATTTATATTATATAATCAAGTATTTTCACCGTTAGGTTCTGCGTCTTTCAAAATATGATTATTTATAAGTTTCTTATCTACAGCTTTATTATAACCATTTATAACAGTTTGAGCTCTATATCTTGACATTGAAATAGAATAATCACCTTTATATTTTCCTACATCTTCTAAAAGAACAATTGGTTGTATATTAGAACTTAAAAGACTTTCTCATTTCGGTAAACTAGGATATTGTTCAAACACAGAAATTGTAGGTTTAAATTTTATTAAGTTAGGATCTATATATTGAACTATTTCTTCTTTTAATTGTAGATTAAATCTATAAGCATTAATTTGATTTTTAGATCGACCATTAATAGATGCATTAGATGAAGCTGTGTTTCAACCCGAACCTTTAAGATATCTTAATCTAGCACTTCTAGCATTATATCAAAAAGGAAATCCATTATTTTTATGAGTTATGGAATGATATTTACCAGTTAAATTTAAAAATCTATAATTTCTACCATCCTCATATAAATCAACTAAGTCTTTAAACTGAATTCCTTTATTAGCAGAATATAAATGATTTAAAGTTAAAGGTTGTAATGTGTTATATTCAGCTTGAAAATAACTTTTTCAGTTTGTATAATCTTCTGTTGTGAAAGGATAATCTGTCATATTACCCGATGGTTTTATAGAATTAGTAATAGGTGAATAACCAACATATTGATGTTCAGTATTTATTAAGTACAAATCACTTACTGTTTTTTCTAATTCACTTTTAGAATAATAATATGTTCTTTTTTTATAGAATAATGAATACAAAGAACTATATACTGTTGATGATTTAGTTGATATAATAGAATCTTTTTTGTCTCTTATATATATTTCTAAATATTGCTTTAATTGTTCCATCGTTTTTGTTTCATCTATTAAACGTTGGTTTGCTACTGTTTTCATAGTTTCGATGTTAGTGGTTGATTCTTTATACAAATGACCACTCATATAAGTTTCTAAATCGCTAGAAACATCTGTTAAACTTGAGAGACTTATAGCTGTAGTATAAATCTTATTATATGCTGTTTCACTATTTGTAAAATTTTCATCTCCTATAATATCACTATAAATGTCTACAACCGCTTCATCTTCTCTACTACTATTATATTCACTCTCTATTATATTTACTGTCTTTACTTTTAAATCATCATAAAAACTATTTAAATTAATTATTTTAGCATCCATGTAATTATCAACTTCTTTTTGTAAAGAACCTATTAATTTTTCTTTTGCTCTTGTAAAAATTTCATCTATAAAAATATATTTATATTTATCATAATCAATACTTGTTAAAGTATTAAAATTATTAGGTTTGACAGGATAAGCATCACCTACAGGTAGCCCATAATATTCTACAGCATCATTAATAATTTGACCTAGTTTTTTATAATCGGTAACTATAATAGGTGATGTGTTTAAAGAATTTATAATTGTATCTTTATATCAAGTGCTCAAATCTAATAATCTTTGATCTAAGTCCCTTATATTAGTTAATTTTTGACTATTTGATAAATTAGTATTATCATTAACTCTAACTTTAAGATCTATAATATCTTGAGGTTTAGTAAGACCATCATAGTTAAAGTCATCATTAGAACTGTCGACAGTAAATAAATTTTTTAAAGCAGTTATTTTTAGCAAATTTTTATATTTTTCAATATTATATAATAAATTCTGTTCAATATCAGTAGGAAAATTTTTTAACTTAATATCTTTTTCTTTATTCTCTAAATAGTGTGGAAATGTATATTGTTGTTCTATCTCTCTAATAATATTGTCAGATTCTATAGTATAAAGATTTAGTAATTTGGTATCAACCAACAATATTAACTTATCTTTTAATTCTTTAGTAATATCTTTTTTAACAATATCTATATTAATATTGACATCTTGAACATCTTCAAGTGTAACTGTAAATACAGTATAAGTATTTATTGAATTTTTTTTTTCTAATAATTGATTTATTGTTTTAAAAGTTTCAATTTCTTGGATATCAGTTATATAAGTATAATTAATATCATCTAATATAGAATTATATAAAAATTCTTTAGTTTCTAAAGGAACTATTTTTTCTAATTTATCAACTGTAATTGATTGAGCCGTATCATCTATAACAGATTTGTTTTTATAAGATTCCAAATTTGAATAATTATCAGTACTATAATTAAACAATACCATGTTAGAAACTTCTCTCATATTTCCACTTCACTCAGATTGTGTTTGGGTTTCATAATAGTATATAATATTTCTATCATCATCCATAAAACTAACTTTAACATTTCTATTACCTATTGTTTTTAATAATATACAATCAATAACAAATTCTGAATCTTTGTCTTTAGGATAAGATATTGTAGTTTGATTATAACCTAATTTAATTTTTTTTTCACCTTTAATTACTTTTTCTAAATTGATTATTTCATTTCTTTCGTCACCTTCTTCTTTAGAATCATAAATCATAACTTTATCTGTAAGTTGTCAATGATAAACATCTCTAAATTGTGTTGTGTCTAGTATTTGTGAAAAAGGATTTTCGTCTGTTGTAAACATTATAAGAGGTATACCAGTAATGGCTCTTGGAAGATTTGAAAGCATACCATTCATTACTGAACGACTAATCATATAAGGAAATGAAAAAGTTAGTCCATTACCCATTACAGATCTAAAAGTAGCTCATTCAGCAGGTATAAGACTTGTAATTTGTGGAGCAATTTGTTGAGCTAAAGCACCACCTACTAATTTAACTATACCTCCTACTGGGAGAAATAACATAAAAAATGAAGCAGAAGAAACAACAATTTTTAATCAAGCTGTATAATAACCTCTATAATCTTCTCATTTAACTCTATAAGGTTCTAAAGTAACTATTTTTTTATTAATGAGATTCATATAATTTAAACAGTCTGCTTTTGTAGCATTAGTAAATATAGGCAAATTACTTGAATTGTCATCTCTACTTTCATCAATTATAGATCCTGTTGAATCATATATTATTTTACCGTCAACATCAACCGATTTGTCAAAAAATAAATTTGTCGCCGAAGATAATGTAGCAAATTTATGTCTTTCTCAGTTTTCTTCTTTAATATCATAACCACCATGAAATCTAATATTTGAAACATCATTATTAGAACTTAAATATAATGTACTGTTAGCAGATTTAACATTTATATAATTCATTAAGTGAACATAATTTATAGTATCTACTTTTAAACCATCGACAGCTACAGCTTTAAGCTCATGAATTGAGTCAGAATCCGTAATTTCTCTAATAGTTTTTAAAACATTTGCTTTACCAATTCATCCCTTATCTCATATTTTAGAATCAAAAGTTTCAGCTACTAAACTTCCTCGGTTGTGTCGTTTATCGTTAGGATTGAAATTTATCTCTTGGTCTTGCTTTCAATTCAAAGCATAATTAATAGAAGCAAAATTACCATCAGGTATAATTAAATGTTGTTGTTCATATTGATAAGTTTTTGATAGTGGAGATACTTTAGGTTGTAAAAATTTTTCAATTCATAATGGTGTAATAATATTTATTATTGATGGATCTTTTTCTTTTTTATGTCCATATATTTCACAAGACAATAAAGCTACAGAACCTTCTACTTCTAATTGTAAAGAATTAACACCTTTAACTTCTGAAAAAAATAGAGGCTCATAATCTTCATCCTCTTTCATATTTTTAATATCATTATCTATATCTTCTAGTGTAGGTGCTCTTTTAGTTTGTGGAATTTCGTCATAAATTGGATTGTTATTTATATCATACATAATTTCGCCACTATCATTTGTTTTTAATTCTAATTTAGCACTAGTTGAAATAACATTTGGTTTAAAAAAAGTTTCACCAGGTTGACCAAATTGAATAGATTGTATAATATTCTTTCCTACAGTACGTAAACTTTCATTTACACTTTTAAAAGTAACATCATGTCACATATAATCGTTTGTTTTAGGATTTGTAAAAACTTCAATGCTTTGAATATAGAATAAATCATTACCATTAATTTCTGGACATAATCACAAAAGTGTCATATTATCTTTTTTTATGGTATGAGAATCTGCTCTTCAAATAAAACTTTCTATATTTTCTGTATCTTTTTGAGTATCATCAAATCGAGCTCTTATTGTACTTTGTAATACTTGACGAACATAACCATCATCATCATGTGTAAAAGTACTAGAATAATTAATTGGAGGCAACGGTTTACCAACAACATAATAACCTTCTTTGAATATTTTTTTTCCTTTACAATTTTTTATTTTTGCTTCTATTATTTTATATGAATCATATTGTTTTTTTTGTTCATCATATGTTAATCTAAGTTCATCAAAAGTGTCTAATGTATCATAATTTTCAGGTTTAACAGGTTCTTTAGGAGATATATTTTTTAAAATATCAACATTTATAATAGTTGACGCATCATCTTCTACTGGATTGATAGGGTCTTCTCAACCTAAAGGTTTAACTAATATAGTTTTTTTACCTGTAAAAATACGCTCTCTAATTAAAGAATTAAACCTTAAATTATCATCAACATCTGTAGCACCAGTAGCAAAAACATAAGGAAAAAAATAAAGATCTCTATTTTTATCTATTTCAACTTTTAAATTATCAGTATCAGCATCTCGGTATACAATTTTATTATTTAGATCCAGCATCTGTCTTGTTTCCTCCTAACCCGTCATTTGATGTTCTCATTTGAGCATGTGATTTTGGATTTGAATCGCGTGAATTAAAGTTACTCACTTGATTAAATTTTTTCAATTTGCCGTTTTGAGCATCATTCATAATTTCATTTTTTCCTTTCTCTTTTTCAAAGTCTAAGAATTGTTTTCTATTTTCGTCAGCATCTTTGTCAACTAATTTTTTCATTTCAACACTTGATGCTCGGCCAATTTCTTGAACGTTACTAATAGTTGTTATTCTATCTTGGAGTCCATTATTTAATTTAGCAATTTCAGCATTGATATATTCGATTGTATTTTTATTATTTCCATCTCTAATAGCGAAAGAAAAATTTACATCACCAAAACCAGCACAATAGAACATTTTTTTCAAGAATCTATTAATCAGTTGATTAAACATCATTCTTTTAGAAATAATAGTTTTAATTTCGGCTGCAGAAACATTTTTAATATCTTCAGCTACGTTTGCTTCTAACTTACTATTCAAACTAATTCCAATTAAAGAATACAATAAGTGAAATTTTTCGAGCATAGTTTTTTGGAGACTTTCTCAGTTGATGTTTGGGTGAATAGCTTGAATAGCTTGATCTTCGGAAGGAAGTTCACTAACCAAAACAGCTCGTGGAAGAGCCATGTTATTTTTAGTTCTCTTGTCTCAATCTTCTAATGTGTCGGGGTCTAAGTTTCCAACGTACATGATAGTACGGTTATTAAGACGTTCTTTTTCAATTCAATCATAGAAATTAACGATGTCTTTAATAACGTTAGTACATTTTAATCAGTCGGGTCTAGGTGTTTGAGATGTGTGAAAAAAAGTTGTGAAATGTTCGAACGGTATAATAGGAATTTTTCTACCTTTAATTTCTTTGTAAAAGGGGTTTCTGTCATTTTGAGGTTTGAAGTAGTAGTTAGGAATCATAGCACTTAATTCACCTAGAGCTATCTCTTTACTATTATAGATATATGTTCTTTTGATTCGACCGTCATGTGTTCATGTTTCTCTAATAATAATAGGAATAACTGTATGTGTTTCTTTTTCGGCAAATGTTGAAATACTTACAATTTCTTCAAAACTCTTTTGTTGTCATATAATAAATTTTGGACGATTTAAATATACTCTAAATCCTTGATCGTCTTCAATAGAGTTTTCTATTTTATCAAAACCTAAAATCGCCTCACCATATAAAGATGTTTGGAAAATTAATTTAGATAAGAATTTGTCTCATTGAGCATTAACTTTAAATGTATTTCAAAACTTTAGTAATTTTTCGTTGTCAGTATCAAATACGTAATGTCTATTATATATAGCATGTGTTAAGTGCTCAGCTATAACTATTGGAAAATCACAAAATTTGTTTAAGTGATTAGTAGTTCTTTCACCATTTTTATCGTGTAACATGTTTCAATACTTAGAAACTTTATTAATATCTAGTTCTCAACTTTCCATTATATTTTATATTATTCCTTTTTTGTTTTTTTACAGTCACATGAAATCTTTTTACAGATGTCATTTTTTTGAGTTTTTGTAGCATATTTATTAATAATATAAATTGCCACTTCGTCTATTTGTGATTTCGCAAAACTCATTACGAAACTAATTATCATTTTTAATGTTTTGTTCATTGTTATTTTCTCCTTTGTTATTTTTGTTAATAACTTCCATAATTTTTTCTAGCTTGCCATTAATTCTTTTATCGATTCATTTTTTTAAATCTTCACTTTGTTTTTCATTCGCCTTTTCAACAGCCAAATCTTTACTTATATATTTCCTGTCATACATGTAAGCCAGAGTAACACATATTATTACAGTGAGTGCTATAAGCGCAGGAATAGAAACAATTAAAGCTGAATAAATTGTTTTATTATTACTTTCACTATTAGCAAAGTGGATAAATTGCGACAAGCCAAAACCTCCTACGGTTGCGCTTATCATTTTTCAATATATTTTATCTCAATTCATAAATTTTATCATTTCTTTTCATCTAATGTCCGCTCTCTCTTCTAACTGATAAGTTAAATTTTGTTGGGAAGACCAAATTATAATTACCATTAGCGTTAAATGTTCATTTTATATCGTTTAAAGCAACATTATTTCTCATATGGTAGTAAACGTAAAATGGATGACGATAAACGTCGTTATTTGTTAATCATCATATATCTCCTCAATATAATAAGTCGCCAGTTGCTTTTGTTCATTTAATATTCCCTTTAATATTAACACCTGTTTTTGTTGCGAAATAGTGGTTGTAAAGATTTGCGTTCAATTGTCATGGACTCGCTGATTTTAACGTTGAGTGAAAATATGTTTTTGTTGTTGATGAGGTTGCGTTGTAATTGTCAGTGGTTACTAAATATTGAAAAGTTTTGTTTGTTGTGTCGCCAGTTTGTTTTGGTACTAAAAATGAATGTCATCTAACATTAGACGTATTAAGAGGCGGTTCGATATGAATATCAAAAGAATACAATCCATCTTTAAATTCTTTAGAATTACCAGTATTTAAGGTAACAAAAAACGAGTTACTAAAGTATTTTAATTGGGATCCTACTCTGTCAATGATTGGAAAACTTGTTTTTTTTCCAACTCCAGCGAAGTAAGTATTAGCTTCAATGTTGTTTGATGAATCCATTTTTGTAATTGTTGAACCAGTACCTATAACGTCTACTCATGGGTGGGGAGTGTGTAACATTTCAAGACGACTACGTGCTGTTTCGAATATTTCGGTACTCCCTAGATCTTTAAATTGAGAATCTGTTATATTGTCATTACCAATATTTTCGATTAATGTTTGACCTTCCACTTTTGCTTCATATTGTGTAATTAAATGTCTGAATTGTGCTTCTGTAAGACCATGTGTTTCAGAATATGCTTTAGGTGAGTTTTCACCAAATATTGAATTATAATCATCTGTTCCTTTAGTTCATTGAAAGTCAACATTTGCTAAAACAGTTTCAATTTCTGATACACTAATAGGTTTATAATAACCATAAGAAGCATATAATTGACGTCTAGAATCAACATGAGTTATTCGTTCTAATATAGTTTTTGTGTCTTTATAATTTAATCCAGAAGTATATGTTTCAACTTTTTCGAATGGATAATACTTATATATTTTTAAATGTGAATTATCACGAATATAATATGAGTTATTTATCGAATTAATTCGTGATGAGTAAGAGACAGGTGCTTTTAATATGTCAATCAATTTATCTTTTTGTGAACCTGTTGGTCTGTCAGTTCATCTCAAACCTTCAGCATTATTATCCTCATCGTAAGGTTCCATTTCTGGATCAACAATTTTTGTTTCTAGAGGTGCCAATCGGTTCTCTAATAATGTATCTACTTGATGCTTTGTATAATGAGCTCCAATTAGAGCGAAGTAATTTTTCAAATAATCATAACCATCAATCCCAAAAAATTTTCCTTTTTGATTAGTGAAAACAGGTATTGAAGGAAAGTTTGATCTTGATGGATCTAGATAAGTGAAACGATTTTCTCATGATTGAGCAATTTCGTCTTGTGGGTCGGGATTTGAAATAACGTGATTTTGATAATCTTCAACGAATGAGTACACAGAATTAACATACTTTATGCTAAGATTAGCACCATCAGTATTAAAAGGTTCTTCAACAAATTGACCATGAGATCCAATTAAATCAGAACTTCCGTCTTTGCTAAATTTTATAACAGCATAGTTTCTTAGTAAATTAATACAGTACAAACTAGGGTCAACAATGTTAGCAATAATATATAATTCGTCATCTTGAACAAACAAGTCATAAACTTTGTATGTATCAAACTTAGTCATGTCAAGATCTGGTACTTCAGCTCTTATGAAGTCAATTTGGTCGTCTCTCAACTGTTCATTTCAACCATGAAAAGATTCAATTGACGCGTTATTAACAGCTTTCACGCTTAGAGATTTGTCAGCTAATAAGTCATAAAATTCATCTTCTGTTAAATGATTCAATAATGAATATTTTTCAGGAGTACTTGCTATGTTTAGTACGTTAGTTGCCCGAGTTGTGTCAACGTCTCTAAATTCTTTATAAATTTTTCCTAAATCAGATCTTTTTACATGAATAATATGACTTAATACACTAGTAGTTCCATCTTTTCTTATGTAATTACTTAATGTATAGTTAGAACCACATAGATTATTAATTCAAGTCAATAAAGCAAAATGTTTTTGATAATCTGTTAAATCATTTCAATCAGTAGGTCCTCTGTAATATTGTCAAATATCACGAATTACACAACTTTCTTCTTTGAAATTACAAATTTGGTAAATATCAACTTTGTCATTTATATCAAGAGAAAGAGGTTGCGAAATTATATTACTTCCATATCCTTCTTGAACAAGACTATAATATTCAGCTTCTGTATTTAAAACAGTAACTAAAGTTTGAAGCTTCTCAGTAGTTGGAACAGTTGTTCAAGGAATAGTGTCTCTGTTTAATATTAAATCTTCTGTTCTGAGTATTCCATTAAATTTTGCGTCGATTTGAGGTTTGTTATATGTATCTGCTATTTTAGCATATAATTTGTGGTTAATTTCATCTGGTAAATTAGTAAGGGCTTTAAATTCTCTAAGAAGATTGAAAAATTCAGTTTGAGATAGACTGTTATAAGCAGAATAAAATTTAGGAGCACTAGCTCATACATTTGGACTACTAGTACTTTTATAATATCGTCCACTATCAATCAATTTTTGAATATCCCCAGTTCTTCAATAAATAGGTTGAACATCATTATCATAACTTGTTCCTAAAATGTCATTTATTCTATAAATTCTTTTTAGTACAGTAGATAATTCATCTAAAACATCATGTTTAATACCATCTTTAGTAAAAGGTACTCGTTTATCTATATAATCATCATAAGCTATTATATAAGCTGTTTTGTGATTATTTTGACTATGATTACCATATCAATGATCTGGTTCACTTAAAACCGCTAATAATTTTTCACGTTGAGATGCTGTAGGTACTTCTTCTCATTTCAATCCTGTAGGATTTGTATTAACATCATAAGGTAATAATTCAATATTAGTTACCTCAGTTTCTAATTCTGATAAACGATTATTTAACTGAGCGTCTATTTGTTGACGAGTATATATAGTATCTTTTGTAGCAAAAAAATTTTTAAGATACTTAAATCCATTAATACCAAACATTTTTCCTTTTAAATTTGTAAATACGGGCATTGTTGGAAAATTTGAAGCTTCTGGTACATTATAATTAAAACGATTATTTCAAGTACTTGTATCATAGTTATCATCTTGATCTGGGTTTGAAATAACATGATTGTAACCATCTTCCAAAAAAGAATAAGTTGAGTTAACATAATTTAGACTTAAATTAGCATTGTTTTCATTGAAAGGTGCTTCAATTGTTGTAACATAAGTATTTCCTGTAACAGCTCGAATATCACCAACAGTAAATTTTAAAGGAGCAGTATTACGTAATAAATTTAAAGCTATAATACCTGCTTGTGTCGCATATTTATAAGAAACAATATAAAGGCTATCGTTATAATCAAATAAGTCATAAATTTTATATTCATTTAATTTGTTTTCGTCATAGAAGGAAACTTCTCCACGAATAAGATCAATCTGTTCATTTGTAAATGGAGCATTTCAATCTTCAAATGACTCGATTGTAGTATGTGATTTTATATCTGTTTTTAAAGCAAAAAACTTTTTTAAATAACTATACGCTTTAACACCAAAAATCTTCCCCTTTCTGTTTGTAAATACTGGTAGTGTAGGATAGTTTGAATATTCTGGTGTTATATATTTTAATCTAGTTTCTCAATCGCCAAATACTGATCCACCTGGTATTGGGGTAGAAATAGCCTGATTATCGTGGTCTTCAATTCAACTGTAAATTGAGTTTATATATTTTAAGTTTAAGTTTGCCAGCTCAGTATCATAAGGACCCATAATTGCTTTTACGTGATCTCCTTGAATAGCTATTAACTCTGCAGTTTTATTAAATATTCTAACAGCTTGGTTTCTTAACAAATTAATAGCAAATATATTTTCATTATTTAAAAGACGAGCACAAACGAAAACCTGATCACCAAAAGTAAATAAATCTAATACTTTGTAATCATCAAATTTGGCTCAATCAAAAGCATGAATATCTTCTTTAATAATATCAATTTGTTCGTCTGTCAATTGTGTTTCTCAATCAATAAAAGAATCCATTGACACTTTAGTTAAGTTTTCAATTTTCCCTCTAAGTAAGTTATAAAAATCTTCTTGTTGTAAATGATTTTTTTCGCTATAAAGTTTTGGTGTTTTAACAATACCCTCTTCTTCGGCTACATCACTATCATTATCTGTTTCAAAATGTTTGAAAAGCAAAGCTAGATCTGAACGTTTTATATGTACGATGTGACTTAACTCTTCAACTTCGCCATTTGGTTTTGTGTAATTACTTAATACATAAGTTGAACTACATATATCATTAATTCAAGCTAATAAAGTTGCTCGTTTTTGATACTCAGTCAAATCGTCTCAATCACCAGGTCCTTTGTAGAGACTTCATGCGTCTTTAATAGCATAAGTTTTTTCGCCAAAGTTAACGATTTTATAGATATTTATTTTGTCGCCAACATTTAAACTCAAAGGTTGTGTTGCGTAGTCACCTCCATACCCTTCTTCTTCTAAAGCATAATAAGTTTCAGGAATTTTAAGAGTTGATAATAAGGCTGTTTTTTGAGCTTCACTTGGTGTTTTTTCTCAACCTAATGTTAGTTCTGACAATAAAGGATTTGTAGTTCTAAAAATAGAATCAATTTTTGTATCAATTTGAGGTCTAGTATATGTGTCTTTTTTTGTAGCATAAACGGTTTCGCCTGTTTCGATTTGGTGTAATTTAGCAAAAGAATCATTTAAAAAACCTAGAGCATTTACACCATATATAGTACCATCTTCAGTAGTGAAAATAGGAAATGTTGGTAAATGACCTTCTAAGAATGTAAATCTTTTATTATAACTTTCAACAATATCTTCAGGTGTTGAGTGAGAAATTGGATGCGTTTTAACATATTTAATTCAAGATAAAATAGAACTAATGTATTGTAAATTTAAATTTGCGCCTCTTGTATTATAAGGACTTGGTAAAGTATCGTCATATGGAATAATACGTACTTTATTACCATTTCTTCTAATTTCAAAAGGTGATAAATTTTTTAATAATGGAGCAATAATTCAGTCTACATTATCTGGTGTTTTACTAACAAAAATATATACTTCACCATCATAAAAAATTTTATCAAAAAGTTTATAGTCACTATATTTAGTAGAATCATAATTTTTAACATTTCTAGCAATATCATCAAGTTGAGAGTCGGTTAGTTGTTGCTTCCATCCTGCAAAAGAATCTAATGCAACATCAACACTACTAGATTTTACCATATTATCAACACGTGTGATAATTGTGTTTTTAACAAAATGATTATAAAACTGCTCTTTTGTATAACCATATTCGTCAGATCATTTTTGTGGTGTGCTGAAATTAGACTCAAATGAATAAACTGGTGGTTGTTGTGAATTTATAAAATATTCATAAAGTTTTCCTAAATCGCTTCTTCTAATAGGATTAATATGATCTAATTTTGTAACACTACCTCCAATATGTTCAAAGTCACTTCTTTTATAACTAGATCCACATCTTCTATTTACAAATTTTAAAGCTTCATCGTGTTTTTGATCTTCAGTTAAGTCATCTCAATCTGAAGGAAATTCAACAGTATCTTTTTTTCATAAACTTCAAATATCTTGAATAAAAGTTTGTGGTATACCAAAGTTATTAAATTTATAAAGATAAACTTTTTCTTCTGTACGGAGCGTTAAAGGATTATGAGCTCAATCACTTGATCATTTTCCAACGTTTAATCCATAAAAGGTTTCGGGGACTTTAAAAACGTCAGCTAAAACTGCTCGTTGGTCGTCTAATGGTACTGATGTTCAAGGTAAAGTAGTTTCGTTTAAAAGTAAATCATCTAATCGTAATAAACCTTCAAGTTTACTATCAATTTCTGCTTTATTATATGTATCTCTTTTATAAGCAAACGTTATATTATTATGTAAAATAGAATGTATAGTGTTAAGCCCTGAATCTGAATATAACAATTGTTTAACATCACCATTAACTTGTTTCAAATACATTTTACCATCTTTTTCAAAATAATAAAGTGAATCCAAAAATGTTGATGTTCTGTCGTCTGATGCTAAACTTTCAATTAAAGGATGATGTAAAACTGTGCTATGATTATCAGCACCTTTTATTGTTGGATCTATTAATGCTATTCCAGTGTCAGGAGCACCTGTTTCAAAACCAACAATTGTATGACCCGCTGTATAAAAAGGAACAAATCCATGTTCTGTATCTTCGCCATTATAAACACTTGTAAGTAAGTCAATGAAAAAATTTTCGCCCGAAGTATCAACAGTTGGCGCGTGTTTTTTAACGTACTCAAGAGCTAAAGCAGTTTCTTTAACTGTCAAAATACCTTTAGTTCCATTTAGTTCGTCGGGATGTAATGTACTTGTATGTCTTCAAACTTGACGTTTATATTTGTTTATAAGATAAGTATAAGTACTATCTTTAGCAAATGTAATATAAATTTCACCACTATAATAAACTAAATCATTTACTTTTAAGTTACTTAATGAATTAACATCAGTATCATCATAAATTACAGAAATTAGTTTATCTAATTCAATCAACTCAGCAACTTGACTGTGTGATACATGATTTTCAATTTTAAAAACGTCAGTCTGTGATGGACTTATTTCATCTTTTTTTACAAAAATACTTGATAAGTACTTAGTAGCATTAATACCTATAATAGTGTTACCTTTTCCATTAATAAATACTGGTAACATTGGTGTATTACTATCAAGAAATGAAAATCTAGAATTATAATCTAATTGTGTTCCTTGATTAGTTGGGTCTGAAATTGGGTGATCATATATATCTTTAATTCATGTTAAAATAGAATTAGTATAATGTAAATTTAAATTAGCGTTATTTACGTTGTAAGGGCTAGGTATACTAGAATTATAATCAAGTAATTGACCATTAAAATTAGCTCCTTGTTTTACAATCGTAATAACTGGTTTATTTCTATATAGTGGAACAACTGTCAATTGTGATGTCGATACATTTGTAACAACATAAGTATCACTACCATAAATAAATTGGTCAAATACTTTATATATATCAAATTTAGTTAAGTCGAATGTATCAGTTGATGTTTGAAGATGTTCAATTTGTTCATCTGTATATTGAGCTTCTCAGTCACCAAAAGATTCTATATAACTTTGTTGAGACGAAATTTCTGGTATTTCGTGAGTAGGATGTTCTAGATTTTCATCTAATAGATTAGTACTTTTTAAATACTCAGTTATTAATCTATTCATGTCAGCTAATCCAACTTTCTCATTTCAAGCACGAACAAATTCTATGTAAGTGATTGGTCGTAATTCGAAGTTAGACAACCCTTCTATAATTTCACTATCTTGGTCGTTTACATTAAAAGGTGTCGTACAATTTTGCCCTATGGGATCTATTAATGTAGCTTTTTTAACTAATCCTGCAGCCACTAATAAATTAACAACTTCTTTTGGTAAATAACCAATAGGTCATGAGTTGGCTACATTTTCAGAAAGTCCATTAACAGATTCAGAAACTTGGCGCCCTTCAAAATTGATTCCGTGTTGAATATAATAAGCAGATAACAATACTAAAGCTTTACGTAAAAACTTAACTTTGTCTTTAGTAGTATGACTTAATAAAGTAACATAAGATGTAATTTTACCTTCTGTTACAGCGTCAATACGTTCATAAGCATTATAAATAATACGTTCGTATTGTTCAGTTTTATATTTTCTATTAATTAATGCTTCAACATCTCTAGCATATATATAAGGTGCCGACTCGGCTCTTGAATCGTTTAAACTTTTCTTATATAAAATAATATTACTACTAGAAATCAAACTATCAATTATTAATTTAATATCACTATTTTCTTTATTATACTCAATATTAAAATTTGCTATTGACTTTAATTCGTTATCAATATCACGTCGTGTAACTATAGTACTAAAATCATTATTGTTAGCTCTCTTTATAAAAGGATAAACATTTTCATAATTAATAACCCTTTCATAATAAGTTTTCCTTAAATTTAATCATTGTAAAAAATCATTAAAATTTGTAGGTGCTATAAGGTCATCAGTAAAAAGTGCTATAGAAGTGTTATAATTTAAAGTATATGTATTAATAGTTGATATTTCATTAGTTACTTGTATTAATAATTCAGTTAAAGTTTTGTTTTCACTGTTATTTATAATACTTGACTTGAAAGTTTCAATATTGTCAAAAATAGAGTTATATTTAGTTTGAAATTCTAGTAATGTTGTCATAATTAATCGAGTTTATTTAACTCCGCATGTAATTTTTTCTTTTCGTCAACGTCTATATATGTTGAATTTATTGTATCTAATACTTTATTAAAAGCATTTCTTGGTAAAAAGATATTTTTTAAAAGTGAATCTAGTTTATTTTTCATTTCTGCTTGAACATGTTCACAATACATATTTGTTTTAATAATAATAGGTAATGTTTCATATTGTCAAGAAGCTCTAGTTTCACGTAAATGTTGAGATAATTCAACAAGGTCAGATAACACATCAACTACAATATAGTGAATAGTATTATCTTTTTCATCCAAAACGTCTGAAATTTTTAAATAAGCTTTAGTAATTTGTTTATAATCTTTAATTACTTCTTGTAACGCATCGTTGGCTCTAATGTTGATAGTTCCTTTAGGTGTGACTTTAAGAACTGTAGTTTCCGCTATTTCAATAGCTGTTTCATTTCTACGATTATTATTAGCATTATTAACAACGGCATTTTTTAAAATTTTATTTTGTTTTTCTAACAAACTTAAACGTTTTTCTTGTTGTTCTAATAATTTTAAACGTTTTTCTAAATTTTTAATATTAATTTTATTAATTTGATTTTTCATATTTTTCCTCTGTGAGGCCTTTTTGATAAATAGAAGACCTCTAAACTATTTAGACCTTATATTCTAAGATCCACCAATGTCATAAATTGTTTTACCTGCTGGTAATTTAATACCATACAAGAATTTTTGACATAATCCCTTTCATTTAGAGATTCCATACAAAGCTTTCAACCCTGTAACAATATTACCTGTTTGTGGAATTATAGCTGATCACACATAAGGTGCCCCCGCTAATACCATAACTGGTGAATTTTTTTCAGGCGAAATGTATTGTAAGATCGCAATATATTGAGATAAGTCTGCTCCTAAATCTCCAGTAATTGCTGTACTATATGTTGGCATATAAACTGCGTTAGCTGGTGACGAAGGAATAGTAGCTAATCCTGTGTTTGCGTCTAGTGGAAGGGTGTCTGCAGCCGAAGTACTTGTAACTTCTGAAAGACTGTTAGCAATTTCAGTATAAGTAGCTCCAGGTTTTCCTTTAGGTCAGATTTTACCTAAAAGGATTGATACTTCAGCTTTCAAACCTCCAATTTTCAAGTTATTATCCTCGAATTCTTGATAGTTGCTTGTATCTAATCCAACTTTGGCGTTTACGATAGCTAATAAATTTTTGATGTGGGGTGCTACAATCAAAACTAAATTAGTTCCCACTTTACCATAAAGACTTGTACGTGTTTTCAATGATTGAATCATGTTTAAGAATTTATGAAGGAAAGTGATTCCCGCAAAACGTGAGTCAGCATTTGTGGCTGCAATATCTTCGTCTGTAAGTTGTAAAACGTTACTTTTAGCTTCTGAATCAGTTTCAAGAGCTTCGATAACTGCTTTAAAGTAATGAAGATTAACACGATTTTTATAATTACTTCATCTTTGTGCCAAAAGAGCAGAATAGACGAATCCACTATGTAAAAATAATGATTTGTCTAATTGTTCCATAGGATTGAATTCAAAGTGCGAAAATGTCATTCCAATAGTTTTTTTATCCACTCCTGGATATGTTGGATTGACAGGTGCTGTTGAATTGAACCCATTAGAAAGAGCTAATTGGTGTGAATATGATGAAGTTCCATGCCCAGATGCTAAAACTCATGTTTTTTGGAGAGTTCCATTTTGATCTCTGTGCATGTTAACAATCCCTAATTTGAAAATTGTGTCATAATCAATATTTGGAATTGTTGGGATTTGAGATAAATTGATTGATTGAACAATTTCATTACCTTTAAATGAATATAGAATAACGAATGATTTGTATCGGTAGATTCCGCTGCAATTAATTGTGATTCTGTTAATGTTTGCCCTGGAATTCCTTCAATAGCAGATTTAGTAGTCGCATTGATAGTTCCAAAAGCTTGGTCTTGACTTAGTGTTGCCATAATTAATATTCTCCTTTATTATTTTAATTATTTGTTGCTCAAGTCATCATCAATAATAATACCAGTTTGGGGATCTACTCTACGAGTAGCTTGTCTTATATATTCATTAACGGGTTGGTTTAAATTTGTCACATTAGGCACATTAGGTGTCTTTTGTGTCATGTCCCCATTATAATTAGTAGTTGGGAGCGGTTCAGCCTTTTGAACAAATAAAGAACTTAATTCGGTTTTTAAAACTTTAAACTCGTTAATCAAATCTTTGTCTTCTAACTGAGCAGATTTATTGCCTAATAAGGTCAAAACATGTTTCATTTTAGATTCATCGCCACCTTCTTTCTTAAATAATTCCTTAATGTGGTTATGTCTTAATGATGTTTGAGCTTGTATGAACTTCCCTTCAAGATCCTTATGAGCGAGCTCTCTATTTTTCAAATTTTCGCCAAGAGTGTTTTTGATTTTCTCTAAGTTTGAAATTTGGTCGACAGCTTTTTCATATTGTTTCTTCAAAGTATCATACTTTTTTTCTCACATATTAAACTCAGCTACACTTACTTTAGTGTCTTTGTCTGTACTTGTGCTTTTCTCAGTATTTTGCACTTCTTGTGTTTCCACAGTTTCTTTTATGTTATTTTCCATAAATTTCTCCTATTATATAATAAGAAGGGATCTTAAAGTTGATGACGATAAGGAGGTACTAGTCGAAATAAACTTTATACCCCTTCATATATATATATGTACAAAAACACTAAAAAAGATTTAATTATTTTTAATTATTTTGAATTATTTTTAAAAACATCGAGTTTTACGTCTGAGAGCGCGAGAATAAAAAATCTTACTATAAGTTGAGGCTGTGACAAATTGAGTTACCCTAGGACCCTAAAAAAAGCTTGGGATATCCTCGGGCTTGACTTTCTCGCGTTCTTGTGATATAATAAAAGGGGGTACCCTAGGACCCTAAAAAAAGCTTGGGATATCCTCGGGCTTGACTTTCTCGCGTTCTTGTGATATAATAAAAGGGGGTACCTTTTCACGTTCTCGATCGTTGAGATAAAAAAAAAAGTACTTGACAAAATAAAAATTTTAATATATAATAAACGGGGAGCCTTTCGCCGGCACAATTCGCACGATTGAACACGTTAAAAATGGGCTTGCTTTTTCTTCTTTTAATACTAAACCACGTTTAAACTCGTTTAGGCCCTCAAATGGCAATTATTTGAATATTTCAGCGCTACGACTGACACAATCCGCAAGCTTTCAGATTTCAACAGGCAAAAAAAAGACCGGGAACATCTAAGCCCCGGCCCTAAATAATATTTATTTATTTATTATTATTTATTATTTGCACCCTCCTTTTTCATCTTTGCCAAAATCAACCGGATTTTTAAAAATTCAATTTCTTTTTTGGCCTGTAATTCTTTCGCCTCAAAATAATTTAAAAATTTTTTTATAATTTCGATTAAGTCGACCGGCTCCATTTCGAAGCTTGCCAAATTGTTTAAATTATTTATAATTAAATTATTTATAATTTTTTTGGCGTTGTCTGTTTCAAATGTAATTTTTTCGAGATTTTCGAAATCGTTTTTGTTGTCAAGTGTCGAGAAAATGGCCAATAATTTATTTTTTTGCTTTATTTCCATTATTCTGCACCTCCTTCGTCACGTTCGAAATCTTCAAGCATTCGTGCCAAGTTGATTTTATCCGCTAAATCGTTTTGCGTCTCGTCGTCCTGCGTCTTGTTCTCTTCAGATGTTGCGAGGTCGTGGGATTCTTCGCGTATACTTTGCGCGGTAATTCCGCAACTTCTCAAAATTAAATCTTTTCACGTCGCGAAATCTTCAGGCTTCAAGTCTTCGGCTTGAGTGTATCCATTTAACGCGTTCCAAATCTCCCCATCTTCTACCTCGTCGCTGTCGGTGAACAGGTCGCGCGCTCTATCCTCCACATCTTCGGTGCAGTAATGTGCCCAATTTAATTTATCATTTAAACCAGTAAAGGAGTTACAAAATTTAATTTGTTCTTTTTTCTCTTCTTCTGCTTCTTTTGCTTCCTCTTCTTCTTCGGCCTCTCTTTCGTCTTCGTCGTTGTTATTTGGTCAAATAATCACGTATTGCGCCAATTCTACACGGTCCGCGTCGCAGTCTTCACGTGCTCCGCTTGTGCATTGGTGGCGGTTATAATTAATTTTTTTTAATAATCGGTTTTTTTCGTCCTTTATGTCTTGATTATCGAAACAGTCCGCCAAAAAATTATCGATTTTTTTTTTGCTTAAATCCGTACATTTTACGACTTCAAAGCGTCCAAGTCTATTTTTTTTTGTGTGTGTCATTGTGGCACCTCCTCAATATTATAATAATAATTAAATATATATTAATTAATTAATGCATTTATCTTTTACGTTTCAATTTAATTATATATTATTATTTTTTTTTTTGTTATTTTTTTTTTTACTTATTTTTTTTTTAAAATTTTTGCATTATACCACAAACGACAAAAAAGGGGTAAAGTGTTAAAATAATATTATAGAAATTAAAAAATTGATTTTTGAAAATTTAAAATAAAAATTAAATAAAAAATTGCCAAAAGCTCGCCCAATTAATTTTAACATAGTTTTTTTTTTTTGTCAAGTTTTTTTTTAAAAATTTTGAAATTTATTTTTAGACGAAATAAAAAATTTGAAAGAGAAAAAAATTTTTTTATTATTCTCTATGTAAGGACTTATTTTTTTGAAAAGCTTGATTATCTTACTGACAGAAAAAAAGGTGATTTTTGCATATGGGACCGTGGGTTAGACTGGAAGAGGTGAATTTTTTTGAGCTAAAACTTTTACAACTTTTCCGGGCTGAAAAACACGAGTTTTACCTGTCGTAGAACCAATACAGAAAAAAAGTAAAATATTTGCAAACTCTTATGAAAAACAAAAAATATTATACTATTATTACTTATTTATTTTTTTTTTTAAGCAGTAGTAGAGATAAATTTACTTTTTTAACGAAATGGCTTAAACACTGGGTAAAGTAGACTTTTCGAGGCCGGAAAAGTTATAGAAATTTTGACTAAAAAAAATTGAGCTAATTTTTAGTAAGATTTAGAACACTCAGTAAGATTTTGACGACTCGCAGGCGTAGAACGACAAAAACACACTGGCGAAATTTGGAATTTTTTGGAGGTCACAGTAAGGTATCGAATATGATATAATAATAATAGAGAAAAGGAAATAAAAGAATGGAATTACATACATTAAAGAATTGTAAAGCAAAAGAACAAAATGCTATTTGCTTATATTGTTTTGTTAAAAAAAATAGAAAGACAAAATAAAAGTATGATATAATAAATATAATAGAAAAGGAGAAAAGAAAAATGGAAATAGAAAAATACCACAAATTATTAGATGAAAGAAAAGAAAAGATTGGTAAAATATTTGAAAAGATTGGTAAAGAAGCAAATAAGTTCAATGATAAAGTAGAATTTACAGGAATTACAATTAACGATTCAAGTGTGTCAAATTCAACATATTACACATTTAATTATCAAAATAAAGAAGACGATTGTTTGGAATTGAATTTTAAAGTTAAAGTTTCAGATCATGACAAGCATTTCGGAAATGAATTTAAATTTATTTTTGAAAAATTTACAAGTGAAGAAGAAAATGAATATTGATTTGAAACATTCGATTTTAATTATTGAAATGATAAAAATTTAATTGCTTGTTTAAAAGAATTTTTGGAAGAAGAATATTATTAAAAAAAAAGGAGAAAAATTATGAAAACAGAAACAAAAAACAAAATGTGAGGAAATGATTATCTTTTCTTAGAATGTTCAATTTGAATTAAAGACGAACATTTAAAAGATATTGATTTTACAAAAGAAATTGGACCAAATGACGACGATAATAATGATGCTTATGATGATTATGATATCGACGCTGATGAATATTACCACGACGACAACAATTGACCGCGTGAAGATTTTTAAATAAAGGAGAAAAAATTATGATTACTACACAAAAAGAAACAGCAAGACAACGTTTTAATGCTATTTTGAATAAAATTGACAATTCAGAATATATATATGACATAGATGAAGAAGTTAATTATCTTGATGATATGGGGGCGGGATCACAATTTTATTTTAGAAAGAATTTAAATAAATTGTTTAAAGAATTAAATTATAAAGATATGGAAGAAACTTATTTTAAAATAATGAGCAAAAACAAAGATTGAGCGCAAATTAAATTATATTTAGATGATGACGTAAATTTACAAGATGAAAAGATTTTTGACAATTTCAAGAAACAAACATACGATTTTTTTAAACACATCCAACGAATGATTGACGAAATTTTGAAAGATGATTTGATAAAGTTTAAAGCATATTGTGCGAAAGATATGGAGCGAAGTTTACCCATTATTAAAGGATATTTAAAAAATAATTGAGTATAAAAGGAGAAAATTATGAAAAAAAATACAATTGATTTAATTTTTAAGTTAGTAGGGATTATTAGCGAAGAAAAAGGTAAAGGGAAAGGTGAAAAAATTTTGGCGAAAAATATTTTGAAACATTTTGAAAGCGATATTAGTGTTAAATGTTTTAATGATCGTTGAAATTCGTTTAAAGATCGGCGTCGGGAAATTTTAGAAGTAAATTTGAAACAATTTAAATTATCTACATTAATATTGATTAAACATAGTTTAATTGGTGAAACTAAAAACAGTTGTAAGATCCAAAAAAACAAAGATATAGTTGTTTATTATAATAAATTGTTTTACAAAGGTTGTGATGCCAACCTGGGTTAGGATATGATATAATAAAATAAAGTTGAATATGATATAATAAAAATAGAAGAAAACAAAGGAGAAAAAAAAATGAATAATTGAAGATTAAAGATTATTAAAGAGTTTAAAGAATATTTGGAAGCTAAAGAAGCTAACCGATTAACACCTGAAGAGAAAACAATTGCTTCAGATTTTTTAAACATAATGGGAAGTTTTAGCCGTTCAACCGACTTTGACAATTTCGAATTTAAAGGACGCGACGGGTTAAATTATTACGAAGAAATGGCGTTTGCACACTTTAGAAATTGAGAAAATGACAAAATTAATTTTAAAAAAATAACATTTAAAACAAATAAACATTTTTTAGATTGAATTTTAAGTATCAATAAATTTAAGTTGAGTCGACTAAAAACAACAATTTCGAGACTTGAAGAAATGAAAAAAAAAGAGGTTTATCGTGATAAAAAAGGAGGTAAAAAATAATATGAAAAATAAATTAGAATATGAAAGTTATTTATCAAACGCAAAATCTTTAATAAGAAATGATAAATTAAGCGTTAAAGATTTGGAAAAATCATTCAAAGTTGTAAGTAATAATATACTAAAATTAAAAAGTGAAATTTTAAAAAATGTAGTAAAAGGCGAAAGCGTTTGAGTTGATAATCATAATAAAGAAAACTATGAAAGTATATTAAAAGCTATCGAGTACTGCCTTTACAATTATAATTTAATTAAAGAAGGAGAAGATAAAGAATATGATGAACAAGAAACTAGTTAATTTTTTAGCAATAGTTGTTACAATGATATATTGCTCACATTTGATTTGCTCAGTTGTAGTACTAACAACAATTGAGACTTTACCAAGTTGATTAGCTTTATTACCACTGTTAAATCCAACACTAGCTTTAGCAGTTTTTTCATTTTTTGATAAAATTGGATGATTAGGAGGAGAAAATAATGAATAAATTAAAATTTTTTCTAAAAAACATAGTTGATTTTTTACTTATATTTATGGTTGTAGCGTCAATATTATTTATATTAGCATCAAATTATATTACTTATTTTGGGTGACTTAATAATATTGGTGTGTTGAAAGTTAAGAAACTTATTACAATCTATATATTATTAATTATAATATTAAGTATTGGAACACCAATTGTTTTATATTTTAGTGTAGAGTCAATTAACATACAATATAAAATTATAAAATATTTGTGAAAATTTAAAAAGGAGAAAAATAATAATGACAAAAGAACAAATTAAAGAAATAAAAAAAGATGTCGATAATTTAAAACATCTTGACGTTCCAAGAGCGATACGTCAAAATATGCCAGAAGAATTGAAAGATATTTGACGTTGTGAAAAATTTGACGATTTGACAGATGAAGACATAAAAGAAATACATAATGCCGTTGTGACAACTGTAGACTCATGAATAGAATTAACGCAAGAGGCCCAAAATTCTAGTGGAGGCTTCAGCTCAGACGTTAAGATGTTTACATCGTACCGCGAAGACTTAGAAGATTTTAACGAAAAGTGAGAAAATAAAGGAGAAGGAACACAATGAATATAGATTTAAAAGATACAATTGAAACTTTAATTAATAATACTATCGAAAAAAATTTTGGAAAAGACAGAGCTTTAGAAAAGGGTATTAGAGAAAACGAAGCAGGAGTTGTTGATTTCTGAAATTGTTTTGGTCGAACAGCATTACATGTAATAGTTCACGAAGAAAAAAGCGGAAGGTTACATATACGAATTCCAGATACGGGAGACAAATTGACGCAATGTATTTTTATTAAACAAAATAAAAAAGGTTGAAAAAAATTAGAAGATCATATTATGTTATCACTGAATTATCAAAGAAAAAAATTAAAAGAACACATTGAAGAAACTCATAAAAAGATAGCGCGTTTACATGAATTAGACAACCAACGAAGAAAAGATATTGAGGCGTTTTATAAAAAATGGTTTGTACTTGAGGAGAAAACAATACATGATGAATAAATTAGATAAATATTATACAAAACAAAAAATAGCTAATAAGTTAACAACATATATATATGCGGTTTTAAAATATTATAAAATTGATTATAACAATTTAACATGAATTGAACCTAGCGCCGGCGAAGGAGTGTTTGTTGACGCTTTAGAACAAGTATTAGACATAAAACCTAAAATTCTGTGCTATGATATTGATGAAGATTTAAAGAACAAAAGAGTCATTAAACAAGACTTTTTAAAGGTTAATCTAAAGCATTCGGCGAAAAATATAATTTTTGGAAATCCACCATTTGGTCGATCTGGACAGTTAGCAATTGACTTTATCAATAAGGCTTCAAAAATTGCTGATATTGTTTGTTTTATAGTACCTAATACTTTGCGACGATATTCAACTCAAAAAAAATTAAATAACGACCTAAAATTGATTGTAGAATTAACTGTTGATCAAAATGCTTTCGAGTATAAAAACAAAACAAAAAATTTCAATTGCTCATTTCAAATTTGAGTCAATAAAAATCGAGAAGAATTTAAAGACGGAAAAAATTTGAGATTATTAGAAAAACAACCGTTTCGAGTTCCTTCTGTAAAGACGTTTATTTACAATAACACAAAAAAGACTGTCAAATTTTTTGATAAGGCTAAATACAAGTGGGACGTGGGTATACCTCGACAAGGTTTTTGCGACTACTCAAAATTAATTACAGATCAAAAAGAGTTAAAGACAACTCAACAGTATATGTTTATTAAATATAATGATGAGTTAGCAAAAAAAGTTGTTGAGTTAATAGATTTTGAAGAACTGTCACATAGTAATACAATTGTACCAGGTTTTTCGACAACAGATTTTATAAAAGAATATAATGAGATCAGGAAATTACAAGGAGGTCATAATTATGAATAAAACACCCATAATTTGCGTTTTTTTAGGTAATGATTCAAAAGAGTTATCAAATACTAGACATAATATTGGTTGACTTTTTTGCGATTTTATGGCTTTAATAACGGAAAATACATTTATTGAAAAAAAACATTATTATTACTTTAAAGATTACATTTGTACTGGTATTAGTCCAGTTTATTTTATTAAATTGAAAACACTAATGAATGATTCAGGAAAGATTTTGAGAAAAATTTGTCAAAAACAAAAATGAAATTATGATCAATTAATTATTTTTGCCGATAATACGGATTTAAAACTAACAAAATTTAAAATAAAAAATCATATATGTAATAATGGTCATCGTGGAACACACGACATAGTTGAACAATTCAAAACTAATAAAATTAAAATGTTTTACTTAGGAATAGATAGACAGAAAAATTTAAAACAATGAGTGTTGTCTCAATTTGAGGATAAAGAAATTTTGTTTTTGAACAAATATATTTTTCCGAAACTTTGAAATAAATTTGAAGAAAGTTTAAAGTTGAATATGATATAATAAATATATATAGAAATGAGAAACGAAATTAAAAAAAGTATATTGATATTTTTATTTATAGTAAATGTTATTTTTAGTATTATTTTGATTAAAAGTAATTTAGAATTAAATAATGATAAGTCAAACTTAGAAACTAAATTAGTAGAATTAGATAATGAGAAGACAAAACTAAACGGAATTATTAGATCTCAAGAAGATTTAAAAATAATTATTGGGAATCAAGAAGAAGAATTAGAAAGATTAAGAACACTTACTAGACTTCAAGAAACAAACCTAATTAAATTAGAAAACAAAAATAAATGTGATATAATAAATATATGGAAAGTTATGAAAATTTAAAAAACAAGAAGAAAAAAAGGAGAAAAAAGAATAATGAAAACATATAAAATTTGAATGAAAGATAAAAAAGAGTTGGATAAATTGGAAAGTATACTATGAGATTTAAAAATTGAATATGATGCTAGAACTAGTATTGAAAGTACAATATTATCACCAAAAGGGGACAAAGACAATACTATTTGAGATAAAAAAGGTTTTTATGTAACAATTAAAACGTTTGAAAAAGGAGGAAAAGAATAATGAATAATTTTTCGGATGGAAATGGAAAATATAAAAAAATATCTAGTGACGAATTAAAACAATTAGAAAAAAAAATGGAAAATACACTTATTAGTGCTGTTGAAAAAATGAATTGCGGTGTGGTTTATTGTGATTGAATGAGATGGGATGAGTCACCACATGAACCTTTGAGAGGTCGTTTTGTCGTCACTATTGAGTCTATGGGTCATAGATTTGACTTTGTAAACTTTAATATTCATATTTTAGAAAAAAAACCTAGACGATGATATCATTTAGAAGATAGTGATAATGACAAAATCGAAGTTTATTTAATACTTGAGGATTTTGAAAAATTAGATGATTATCTTGAAGAATTTAAAAAAACTATTAGAAAAGAAATGCGTTCAATTATACGAGCTAAAAATTGAAACCAATTGTATAGTTATAATTTTGAAAATATTCGTATTAAAAAAGTTTGAGAAATTGGAAAAAAATATTTTGGTGATAATGATTTGACAAATACTTACCTCGAAGGTAAAGTTTCACGTCGCGCTTTCAACAAATATCGAAAAGCACTTATTAAAATAGTAAACACAAGACTTTCAAATTGAAAAAAAGGCGATGACCCTAAAATATTTATTGGCGTATATGCTATTTTAGATTGAGAAAAAGAAAACGTTGAAAAAATAAAGACAATTAATAGAATTAGAAAAGAAATTGCTAATCAAAAATTTACGAAAAAAAGAGGATCGTATAAATATAAAGGAGAAGAATAATGACAAATAAAGAAAAAGGAAAAAAAATTAAAGAAATGACAGAAAAACAAAGAGAACGCGAAAGATGAAAATTATTTTTACGAAAATATATTTGATTATCAAATCATAAAGACATAAAATATCATAGTAATTTGACAAATCGAATTTTAAATTGTAAACATATTAAAAAAGATGAAGACAAAAATAAAGTAATAGATGTTATAAATGGAGAACTTAAAATGTCTGATATCGAACATGATTTGTTTCTTTTATTAAGAGATGAAATATTTTTTGATTTAATTAATGTTATTAGAGATAATAATAAAATTGAAGAAGATAAAACAAAAGAACGGAAAAGATTAGAAGTAGTAAAATTACTAAAACGTTTTAAACAATATGAATGATCATGAATTACTATGAAAAACATGGAAGCTTTAGCAGAAGAAGTAAACAGACAAAATAATTATGATAAAGATAAATTAGTTACTTTAAATGACAGATTTTATGATAAAGATGTTCATGGTAGCGAAACATCAGATGATACTACTCTTTTTTATTTTTTAATTGGAAAAAAAGATGAAGATTATAAATATGCGACAGATGTTTCAATTTGTGTTTATAGAGGAGGTGATATTAAAGTTAAATATCCCGACATCACAAACTTTACAGAATATGATGACGATGGACATAAAACTATGTATTGTAAAGTAGCAACTTATTTTGATATCCATAACGATTGAGATGATATTATTGATAAAATTAAAAAAACTATAACATATTTAGAAATAAGAGACAAAGAAGAAATTGAAGAAGCTGAAAAAAAAGAAGCTGATAAATGAAGAGCATTACGAAAAAAAGAGGAAAAGAAAGAGCTTGAAGCAAAAAGAAAAGAGATGGAAGCAAAAATATTAAAGGATATAGCAAAAAAAGCTAAGAAAAAAGCAAATGACAAAATGTAATTATTGTATTAAAGAACCTAAAGGCACATACTGTTTAGAGTGTTTTTTAAAGAACGAAAAAGAGCGTAAAAAAAATGTTAAAAAAAGAAATTAAAAAATTTTGAGATTTAAATAAAATATTGGCGAAAATTGGCAATGTCGAAAATGTTACTGTAAGCCCTAAACTTGACGGAGTTGGGGCTTACTATGATAAAACATCTAACAGTTTAGTTATATGTCGATCCTCGGCTAGAGTGACAACATTTTCTATAAAAAAAGATGATAGAGTTGAAGGCTTTGGCGAATTAGTTTTAAATAAAGAGTTTGGAAATCGGCGTGATGTTGTAGGTCTTATTAATAGAAAGTTTTATGATAAACGCCACGACTTGTTAGAATTTATTAACTACAAAAGAGTTGAAAAAATAATTAAATTGAAAGATTTGAAAAAGTATATTGAACAACAGAAAAATATTGATTTTTACACTGATGGTGTGATTATTGAACGTAAATATGCGTTTAAATTCGAAGGACCTAAAAGTTGTGGAACAATAGATAAAATAACAAAACAAATTGGCAAAAAAACGGGCAAAATTTCTTATATTGCTTGATTAAAACAAAGTATTAAATTGAATGAAATTACTGTCAAGAAAGTTAATTTGTCAACTAATAAAAGTAAATATAAAGTGGGTGACCATGTCGTTATTGAATTAAAAGGACAAACGGTTCCTATCATAATAAAAAAGGAGAATATATAATATGAATAAATTTATAGTAGTTGAAGGTATTGATTATTCAGGTAAATCAACCTACATAGAAAAATTGAAAAAAAAATATAAGAAAGAAGGAAAAAGTGTTTATGTGACGCGAGAGCCACGAGGAATTAGTTTTGGCGAATTATTAGCTAAAGAAGTCTTTTTTAATGACAACCTCAAAATTAGTTCGATCACAAAAGCAATTTTGTTTATTAGTGTCGGTTGAGAATTATATAATAAAGTATTGGCTAAAAAGTTTAAGAAGTATGATATTGTGATTTGTGATAGGTATATATTTAGTACGTTTGCTTATCAAGTATTTGGAGGTGATAAAACAATTAATCAAAATCAATTATTGACAATGTACACTTACGCGATGCCAAAAAATTATTTACCTCACGAAGTACACTGAGTAGATTGTTCGACTGCCGAAATTTTAAGACGAGTAAAAATTAGATTACCAGCTAATAATTACGACGCAAAATGTTTAAAGAAAAGTTATGTTAATAAGATTAGAAAAGCCTACAAAGAAACTTTTGAGTTTTTTACGTATAACACTATCTATTTTAAAAAACGTATCGAATGAAACGTTATTGTGTTTGAAAAGGATGACAAAATTAATGAATAATATTTTTAAGAGTTTGGCGCAAATGCGCGATTTGAATATGTATGAAACAGATGAGTTGAAATTGATGCCTATCAATGAGGCAAAAAAATTAAACAAAACTATTATTGTTTTAAATTACAAATTATTTTATAATGACAAAAAAGCTTATGCTGTCGTTTTGAAGAACACGAACAAGTTTAAATATTTTGAAAGTAACAGTTGGGGCGAAAAAAAATTTTTTGCTAAAAAAACCTTTGTAAAGAACAATAATTTAAAAATCAAGTTTAATTGTCTTGACGGTGATTATGGATTTGTAGCGATTGACACGGTGGGTTCGAAAGCCCACTTTGTTAATTGAAATGAAATTTTAGATAGTCAAGTCCATAAAAAACAAATATATAAAATTAGATTTAGTATTAACTATAATTTTTCAATAGATTTTTTAAACGATTCTTGACGAAAATTTCGAGCAACACATTCTAATCTATATTTTAAAAATTTTAGAAACGAAGTTGATAGATATATAATAAATTTAAAGTTTGTAAGAACATTTATAAATAACATAAAAGGAGTAAAAGAAGATGTTTAAAAATAATAAAGAAAATAATGATTTAGGGGTATATAGTGATGATATTGATATTATGTTAGAAGTTGCCAATGAAGTATTTTGTAGAACAGTATCGTTAAGTTGAAGTACATGACAAAAAGTTCATGGTTATCAGAGTGCTACCTTAGTAAAACATTCATCAAAAATGAATACGTCTAAATTGTTAAATACTCGACGAACTATTTTGACATGTAAAGCAATTTGATCACTATCGAAAAATATTTTAAAATTGGAAGATAATGATAAAAATAGAATAAAATGTTATAGAGAAGGGTTACGTTTTTATGTTACAGTGTGACCACCTACTATGTCATGATATCGAGAATTTAAAGGATTTTTAAAGAAATGAAAAAAAAAATAGATATATTATATAATAAGTATGTTGAAACAAAAGACAAAAAAATTCTAAATAGAATCAAATATGAGATGATGGATATAGCAAAAAAAACATGTAAAGTTGTTTCACATATAAAAACAAAAGGTTATAGTGATCCAAAAACAATGTACAGTTTCTGTTTTGAACGGTTTGATAAAATAATAAACGATTATGAACCTACACATAAAACAACGTTGAGTACATATACTGCTATTTGTCTTTGAAATTATTTAAGAAGTAGACAATATCATAAAAGTTTAGACATTACAAAATCTAGAATTTATACAACACGATCATTAGATACTTTTAATAATGACAAATTAAAGTTAGATTTAAAGAGTATTTTAGGCGATACTTTTGATTATAAATTAATATGTGACTATATTGGACTCAATGGAAAGAAATTAAAAAATAAAGAATTAGCTAAAATATATAATAAACCTTTAGGTTCTATAAAAACAAGACTACGAACTATTGAAAAGGAACTTAGAAAATATTTTAAAAATAATTAAATCTTTTTTAGTGTTTTTGTACATATATATATATGGAGGGTCTCAAAAAACCTCTAGTCCTAAATACATAAAATTTAAGAGTAACAAACTCCGCCTTGTTACTAAATTAACTTTTTGACTTTAAACTGTTAGACACGGGTGCGTCTTTAACCACACTACAGTTTGAAAAGGTACTATAACCTTTTAGTCAAGTCGTGACTTAAACCGACTTAACTACCTCTGTTAACGCGGAGGTGGTTTTTGGGCCTGTAGCTCAATAGGGAGAGCATTTGGTTTGCAATCAAAAGGCAGTCAGTTCGAATCTGGCCAGGTCCACCATAATAGAGTGTTAGCTCAGCAAGTAAGAGCGCCTGTATTACAAGCAGGAGGTCAGTGGTTCAAGCCCACTACACTCTACCATTTTTTGCTGGTTTAGCTTAATTTGGCAAAGCACCCGTCTTGTAAACGGACGAGTAAAGGTTCGAGGCCTTTAACCAGCACCATATAGAGCTATAGCTTAGTGGTTACAGCGCACGCCCTATAAGCGTGAGATCTTGGGTTCGATCCCCAATAGCTCTACCATTTGGATCTGTGGTGTAATGGATAACATGCCTCTCTGTCTAAGAGAAGATAGCGAGTTCGATTCTCGTCAGGTCCGCCACGGAGGAGTAGCGAAGTGGTTAAACGCGTCTGACTGTAAATCAGATTCTTTTTAGATACGGGAGTTCGAATCTCTTTTCCTCCACCATTATCGGAAAGTAGCTTAGATGGAAAAGCACTCGGTTTGGGTCCGAGAGATCATAGGTTCAAATCCTCTCTTTCCGACCATTTTGGAGCGATACCCAAGCTGGTTTAAGGGGACTCATTGCTAATGAGTTAGGTTAGTTTCTGACGCATGGGTTCGAATCCCATTTGCTCCGCCACGCCCGATTAGCTCAGTTGGTTAGAGCGATTGCCCGTTAAGCAAGAGGTCACAAGTTCGAATCCTGTATTGGGCGCCACGCCTTGTTAACTCAAACGGTAGAGTAGTTGCCTTTTAAGCAAACGGTTAAAGGTTCGAGTCCTTTACGAGGCACCATTTTTGCCCACGTAGCTCAATTGATCAGAGTAAGGGTGTTCTAAGCCCTAGGTTGAAGGTTTGAATCCTTCCGTGGGTACCATTTTATTTATCTGGTCCAAAAATCCAAGGACCAGCTCTACAGACTCAAGGCTAGTCAAAGGTAGCACTATATTAGTGTAAGCCTAGTTTGCCACCACTGTCTCTACAGACCATTTTGACATGTGGTAAACGTTTCGCAGATGTAGTTTAGTGGTAGAACCTCAGATTTCCAATCTGATTGCGGGAGTTCAATTCTCCCCATCTGCTCCAATATTTCAATGTCATTTTTGACATTTTCAGGAACAACGACGTCTATAACGTCAGATTCCAAATGTGCCGAGCATCACAATTTAAACTGCTCATTATTTGAGGTGATCAAAATGAAAACGATATGCGTCAAAAGAAACATGACTCAAAGTGAAAAACTTTTAGTTTTAAGACAGAAGAGGCTAGTTTTAATATCACAAATAAAACACGTCAAACTTCTTTTTTTCTTATGTTTGTTTGTAATAATCATACCTTACTATTTATATGTAAAGTGTTATCGAAACGTGAAAATTATAAACAAAATAAAAAAAATTAATACTAAAATAGTAGAGCGAGGTGGGTACGAAACTAGCGTACAAAAATTATATAATCCTCATACTACGAAAATCCCTTGAAAAAGTCATAGTTAAATAATAATATTACTATGGACAGAGAAAAAAAGAAAAAGAAGATTGAAGACGAAAATGATATCGCTGATGTTGTTATTGTTTCAGTTTTTATATAAATGACAAATGAAGAAAAACGAATGTATGATTGATACATTTGATCAGTTTCAACAATGATACAAAAAAATATGATTGATTTAAGAACTCTAAAAAATCAAGTAAAAGAGTTAAGATATATGTTAATGGCTGATTTTGAAGGACCACCTCCACATTGAGAGTCTGAATATGTGAATCCACGATATTTCACAATCTTAGAAATTGTAAAAAAGAAAGAAGAGGCTATGCAGTATGGTGTTGATAATTACGACAAAATAAAACAAGGTAAAAAAATGAAAGAAAAATGAGATGACAACAGATAAGATTACATCTTAGGAGAAAAAAATATGTTATATAGAATAGAAAAATATGATATGATTCATAGAGATTGAGCAAAACACGCAACATCACAAATATATAATGATTATGTTAAATATTGTGAAATATTAATAGAAAAAGATGACTTACAATTAGAAGATCTTAAAGAATCATTAGATTTAGTTAAATACTCTATATTGAATTTGACAGAAACAATTTTAAAATGTATAAAAGAAGGGCAATCAATTATGCCACACAACAGTCTTTTAGAACATAAAATTGAAATTAAAACAGCTTTAGAATATTGTATTAAAAATTTTAATAATATTAAGGAGGTTTGATAATAATGTTGACAGATGCGCAAGCTAAAGAAGACATGAAGTTTTTAACAGAAAAAGGAAAAGTGGAGTTACTCACCATTAAACATTGAGTAGAAGAAAAAGATTTTAAGTTAAAAAAATTGTTACAATTATCACTTAGAGTTGAAGAAACAAATAAAGCAATAAAATATTGTATTAAAAATTATAATAAAATAAAGGAGAAAAAATAATGAAAACAACAAATGAAAAATTAATAGGAACTATAATGACATTACTAATAGAAGAAGATGGGCTAAGTTGAACTAAACAGTTAACAGACAAACAAATTGATTTAATCAAAAAATATATACCACAATATGATCCAAAAAAAATATACAAACAATTTGATACTTTTGTATATAAAGATGTAGTTTGTGTTGTAGAAACATATGATCTAGGTTATATGTGAGCGTATCCTTTACTAAAGAATAGCGCTGAAAAATATAGTAGCGCAGGTGATGGAACATTAATTAAACTTTATGATGAGTATGATTCAACATTACCAAAACCTTTTAACAAACTAGATGCTAATTTAAATTTGGAATATATGAATTCGATTTATAACTGAATTGGAGATGGCGCACCTGAATCTTTAAAATTTAAATATATTAACACAAAAAAAACATTTAAAAAGTTAGATACTATACATGAAAGTCATAAAATTTTAGGTGTGGCATTTAGTAAAGTAATCGACGTTTATTTGAAACCAATTTTAGAACGTATTGAAAAACTTGAAAAAAAAGTAGAAGATTTACCAACACGTGCCGTAATTGGAGACTGCTTATATCCAATAGGTAAACGTATTGAAAAACTCGAAGACAAGGTTAAGAATAATGACAAATAATGATATATATAAAAAATTTATCAAACATGTTTCAGTATTAGTGATAAATAATTTAATTAATTTAGAAAATTTAAAAGATATGTTGACTATAACAAAAAATGAAATATTAGAACGTTCAGAAGAAATTATTAAAAAGATGTACCGCAGAGAATGAGGAGAAATAACTTTCAACGAAGAAATACAATTAGAATGTATTATGATTAAAAAAGCATTGGAACATTGTATCAAAAATTTCGATAAAATCAAAGGAGAAAAATAATGATTAGAGATTGAGAATGAGAATATAGCGAAAGAGAAAAATATTTAGAAAAAAATAGAAGATTTGTATTATCAAGTAATGATAGATTTTATAATAGTAACGATGAATCAGATTATAGAATTATAGAAGACTTGATAATATATGAAATATATAATAAACATATGACTATTAAAGATCTTAAAAAATTATTTTATGAATATAGCACGCGAGAGTTTGAAGAAAAAAGAAACCATTTTAAAAAATTTCAAATTACATCATTAGAAAGTGTACGACAAATAGGTATAATTACTCGACATTGTGAAGCTATGAAGAATTTATTAAGTTTTCATATTATTAAACAAGAAGAAAAAAAGGAGAAAAAAGAATAATGTATTACGACCCAGAAACAGATGTAACAACATCACCAAATATTGATCGTGAAGATTCACCATGAAAAATAGAATTAGAAAGATTTTATAATGAAAATAAAGAATTAAAAGAAAAAAATAAAGAATTAGAAGAAAAAAATGAAGATTTGAAGTTTGAGATGTACTGTATGAAAATGAACAGATGTCCAAATATAATACGCCATTATAGATATTATAGTCGTTGTTGTAAGGATACTTGTTTTAGTTTACGAAAAGATCCTCATTTTAAACGATATTATAAATGTCGTTGCTGAACGGTCAACTAAAATGTTAGATTTCAGAGGACAAAATTTATACAACTTAGGGCCAATTTTTTTAGTTACTGGCCCTATGTTTGCCGGAAAAACGGCTTGAGTACAAAGAAAATTAATTGAATGAGAGTGTGAAGACGCACCTATTTTTCAACGTGAAGATACTATTAGAAAAGAAAGACAGATTGAAAATGTGATTCCATATAAAAATAACGTTGATTTAAAATCGAAATTAGACGAAGTTCTTAATAAAATTTTAAATAAAAAGTTACCCCAAATCATCGTTTTTGAAGAATGTCATTTCTTGCCTCTTGAATTCTTTAACGATATTGACAAATTAATCAGCTGAGGTATTGTATTGTTATTTTGTGGTCTTAGATTACTTAATAATGATGTACGCCGTTTCATGATGAAAACATTAGAAGGAAAAGCAGATTTTATTGTCAATTTAGAAGGTACTGATTTTTGCTCATCATGTGAAGATATGCCAGATTACTCTTTGTCATATCGAAAATCAACTAAATCAACAAGCTATGTTGGTGGATCAGACACTTACCAAGCATTATGCATGAAATGTTTCATAAAAAAAGAAAAATATAAGGAGAAAAATATATAAAAATGAATATGAACGAAAATAATAATATCGAACAAAATAACGCACTAAAAAATATCGAGTATTATATGTGACAAAATATTTTTAAAGGTGCTTATACTGGAGTTTCATTACTCTCAATACCAAAAGTTTTTGATTTCGATTTTAAAAAAATGTATCAAGACAAACCAAAAAAAGGTAAAAAAGAAAAGGATTCAGATTTTAACAATAGAAAAGTACAAGTTACAAATTACAATCAAGTTGTAAAAAGTTATATTAGTACTCACGAAAAAATAATTAAAGATTTTAAAGTATCATTGAAAACATTAAATCCACTAATTTTGACTGAAATCTTAAAAAAAATAAATGATGGAATTGTGTCTTGATATACAATTAATAAATTAGATTTCAAAGTAACAATTAACGACTTACCTCGTTTGTATGGAATAACTTATGATAAAGAAAATTTCTTAAAAATCATGGGTGAATTATTTAATAAAGATATCAAATATAGTATTAATGAAGAAAAAATTGATATTGAACTTTCAAATGAGTATAAAATTCCAACAAATGAAAAAATGACATGAATTAAAAAAAAAGTAACAATTTCAAAAAAAGACTTTGATAATTTAGTTCAAGGACCTTCTCACATAAATTTTATTCACAATCTTTTTGAAGTGTTTAAAGGAGTTGTGTTATTTGACATTATAATTAGCGCAAAACCTCATTTAACAACAGCTGAAAAAATTAGTGACGATTTAGAAATTGACTACATTTTTGAAATTATTGGAGCACAAACAAGTAAAAAAATTAATGAAAATAGAATTTTGATGGCTGAATATAAATATACACAAGCACAATCAACAATTCATAAAATGGACAAATTAGTAGCTAAGAAAAAAGAATTAGAAAAAAAAAATAAGGAGAACAAAAAATAATGAATAACTATAACTACAACCAAAACCAAAACTATAATCAAGGAATGAATAATCAAAATTATAATCAAAATCAAGGAATGAATAACTATAACCAAAATCAAGGAAAACAATACTCATTACCTAATATTGTTGCTGAAAGAGCAAGTACTATTTCAATGGCGTTTAATCCTAAAATTTTAACTCAATTTGGGTTAACATTAACATTTGACGTTTACTTTACAATTCCAAATATTGGATATAAACGTGTTAATATGAAAATGTCGGCAAATAAATTTAAACATATTGAATTGCTTAATTTCTTACACAAAATGATTGGCGAAAATCGCTTTAATACACCTATTTTTGGGATCCGTAGTGTAATCATTCAACAAAAAAATTATACTGATAAAAATACTGGTCAAATTAAAACAAGTTTTTATTCAACTTTAAGATTTAAAAACCAAATCATCCCTCTTGCCGAAAATATTAGTTGACGTGATCGTGATGCTCAAGTTGGGCCTTTATTACGAAATACAAAAACTTATGCAATTGAATTTAATAATGATAAAGATATTTATACTAATCTTGATGGTTCACCTGTTCAAGGACAACCTCAACCTCAACAATATCAACCACATAATCAACCTCAACCATATCAACAATATAATCAAGGACAACCTCAACAATATCAACCACATAATCAACCTCAACCATATCAACAACCGCAACCTCAACAATATCAACCTCAACAATATCAAGGACAACCCCAACAATATAATCAACCACAAGTTCAACAACAACCTCAACAAGATCCTCAAATTGAACAATTAAAAAAGTTGAATAACGATATGAAGTTGAATGAAACAATGAAAACTGAGGTTCAAGTACCAGAAGAAATCCAAAAAGTGAAGGTAATTAAATAATGAATAATAGTTTACAAAATACTTTAGATACAGCTTGCGCAAATTTAGTTAAGATTAAACAAAAAATTGACGAATTGCGTAAAACTGAAACTGAATATAAAGATATTTTAGTTGCTGTTATGAAATCTCACGACTTGAATAAATATGTGTCAAATAACCACTCATTTAATGTGTACAAAGAACGTAAAACAAAGAGATTGAACACAACAATTTTTAAAAAATTAGTTCAAGAAGAACTTAAATATACAAATGAACAAATGGCAGAATTAATTGAAAAATCTTCTGGTGAAACAATTACAAAGTCATTTATTAAAATTAGTGCTGTAAAGAATGATACATCAAAATAATTATAAGAAATATATAGTACCTCGTTTTAATGTTGAACAATTTGAATTTAACATGGCGAATTTGAAATTTGAAGAAAAAACACATAAATATCTATTAGTAGATAATCCATATCTTCAATTATCAAGTGTAAGTCAAGAATTGTCACATTGTAATAGATACTACGCCAGACGAGGTCAATTAGCTTCTAAAAGGATTCTTCAAATTGCGTCCCTAACAGGTAAAATTATTCACGGCGCATGTGAAAAAACAATATGAAATGAAGAAGTAGATTTGAGATCATCCGATTTTGATACAATACGAAATCGAATCAAACCTTGAATTGAAGAGCTAAAAAAACATTTCGAAAAAAATGATTATTTAAAGATCATAATGACAGAAGTCCCGTTGGTTTCTCGAAAAGAAAAACTGGCGGGCACTGCCGACTTGATATTATGAAACGACAAAGATAAGTGTGTCGAAATCTGAGACTGAAAAAGTGGAAAATATTCGTCTTATGAAAGCACTAAATGAAAATATTCGGCGCAACTTTGAGGTTACATAATGTTACTAAAAGAAAACTGAAAACCAAAAAACGAATACCAAAAAATTAGAACTTTTGTTGTTCACATGAAGGGAAATTTATTAATAAAGGAACAATTAAACTATGAAGAATTATGACAATAAATATATTATAGCAATTGACACCGCACTCAAAAGTGGATATTATGGGAGATTGGGAAGGTTAGGTTTTATTAAAGGACACGGAACATTTAGTGACGTTTTAAGAAAAATAAAATATCACATTGACATTATAAAACATCAAATTTCACCAAACAATCCTCTCATATTAATCACTTATGAAGATGTTGGAAGAAATCACAAGACAACAGCAAAATTACACGAGTATAAGGGAAAACTTTTACAAACAATAGAAAACACAGTTATTCATTATAAATATGAACGTTTTAATGAAGTTAACGTATTTAACTCAATTTTGGGGAAAAAACAAAAATGATTAAGAGTTGATAAAAAAGCATTTTCTAAAGATTTGTATAATAAATATAACGAAGACAAAACAGATAATGATGACCTAGCCGACGCCTTCGTTTTATATAAATATTATGATGAGTATCTTGAGTAATGGACAAAAAATGCTGTATTATAGACATTGAAGTTTATAACACTAGCAATAAGCAAGGTCATCTATTAATAGGCTTATTACCTTTATATGGCGACGAAGCATTAATCTACGATAATCCGTCGAGAGAAAAAGTTAAAGAGATTTTAGAAACTCACAATTTTATTTCTTTCAACGGTTATCGATATGATTTTATTGTTTTAGAAGATTACATAGAAGGAAAAAGTGTTCTGACTTCAAATAACAAAATTATTAAAGGAGGGAATGTATATTTAGAAAATAAGTTGGGTAAGTATACTCACAAGTATTGAATGAAAAAAGCTTATCGTTCTTACGATTTGGCTGAATCTCAATTTGTAACAACTGGCTCAATCGGAATGTCTTTGAAAAATAAGTACATTAAAAAATTTAAGCACGATATTTGAGAAGGTGAAAAAGGAGATAAAAAACAATTTGAAGAAGTTGATTATATCTATAAAAACAAAGATAAATGTATACAATATCTTAATCGAGATTTGTACGCAACAAAAAGATTATTTAAACATCATGATAGAAATAGTTATTTAAATATTGCTAAGATTGTCAACCCTACATTATCAAAACGAGTTTTACAATGATTATTATTTAATAAAAAAATTACTTTAATTGTTCGTAGCTTGTTAAAAGGCGACAAGAATCCTTTTTGTAGAGCATCAAACGTTGTCACTTATAAATCTGATAACGATTCTCGAAATTACAATCCACCATTTATTTCATACCAAAAAGACTGTATTTCAACGTCGACTGAAACAGATGGAGGAATTCATAATGCTATTCAAAATAAACTATTTAAAAGTGATGGCGCCGGAAAAATTTTTTCATTAGACTTTACATCACTTTATCCTAACATTTTAATACAAGGACAAAATAAAAAACAATTTCGTATCTTCAACGACGACTCGCTTTGACTATATAAAAGTTGATTAGAAAAGGCGACGAGATGAAAATTTGGGACCGCCGATGAGAAAGAACAAAGAAAACCATTAAAATTATTGTTAAACAGTACTTATGGTATCCTTCAATATATCTGTGTAAACAACTCAATTGGCGAAAAAATTAGAAAATGAATTTGTAAACAAGGACGTATTTATTGTATAAGCCTCGTTGATAAATTTAACAAAGAAGATACTATGATTAATATTAACACTGATGGTATTTTTGTTAAAACTAAAAAAGATGTTAATTTAATTAGAGAAGAAATTGAAAAAGCGGTAGGGATTGGTTTAGTAGCAACAGAGTTAAAATGATTCTTATCAAAAAATGTTAACGAGTTTTGTTATGAAACTATTGATGGACAATTTGGATTAAAAGGTATTTATAATTATACTAAAATTAAACCTAATATTATTGATGGTAAAAAATTAACCGAATATGATATTAGAGAAAGAAAAAGATGAATTGAAGACTTCTCTAAAAATAAATATGAAAATTTGCCAAAAGATTATGCGTTATTTGGATTCGCTATTAATGATGAAATAGATGAAAAATGAGCTAAAAGTAACAGAGAAGCAATTACTGAACTTCATAGATTAGGATTAGATTTAGATTGTATTCAATGAACACAGACAGTAGTTAAAAGAAACAAAGATAATACTAAGTATGTAAGACATCGAAGTAAAGATTGAACAATTGATACAACAAAAGTTAATGCTTATGAAAAAATAAGTCCATACGCGTCTCAAAATAAGAAAATGAAGACGTTTGAAAAATTTAACTGTATTAGTGTTAAAGGAAATGGTAAATATACTATTTTTGATGTCGATGGTCCATGTATGTTGACTGACAAATTAAAAAAGTTTAAAGACAAAACACTTATGATTAAATCAACAAACAACGACGAAGATCATTTTAAATTAATTTTTGAAAGTAATAATATAATTTGAGAACTTCGAGAAAATTATAAAAAGTATGACAAGATAGTTGAGTTAAGACCATTTAAATTTATGACAGTTTATGATGTTAAAAATATAGAATATAAAAATAATGGAGTAAAAATTGCTAAATTACCAAATGATCTTAAATTTTTCTTGGATGATGTCCACATTTTGAAAAAAGACTACAAAATATGTGACGAAATCGAAGAGCAATTGATCAAGAAAGGGTTTAAGTATTCACGACACGCTTTACACCCCTATATTTTGACTATTCAACCAAAATGCCACGCAAGCGGTAAAAGTGACCACCACAATAAAGTAAAAAAAGGCTTAATATTGAGTGTAAAGAGTTTGGGTAATAAATTATATGTAAATTGTTGATGTGGAGATGAAAAATGTAAAGATGAATTTTTAAAGGAAATTGAATATAATGAATAGTAAAACAAAAAAAGATTTATGTACTGAATTATTACACATTTGTATTGAACGTAATAAAAGAAAATGACCTGACATTATAGATCATTTAAAAAATTGTTTTCCAAAAACGCCTTTTAAAGCTAATGAAATTATAATTCAATTTTTTATGGATTATAAATTAAAAAGATTTTATAAAGAAGTTGTAAGTAAGTATTTTTTATATAAATATGATATTGTTAAAATTGGAGTGTTTACATATGTGTTTGATAAGAAAAAAAACAAATGGCAAAATTTTGAAATTAACGAGTTCATGGATTTATTAGACAAAGAAGAAATTCCCGAAGATTCAGCTCAAAATATTTATGATCACATCATTAAAAAATTACCTGATGGTTCAGAAGGTTCGGTTAAGTTAAGAAACATTTTGATAGAGTTTGCTGATAACTGTCACAAAGACGGCGGTTATTTTTTCAGCAATAACAAAGCTTATAAAATTGAAAAAGATGGGGATGGTGTCGTTTTGAAAGAACATGATATACCGCTTTGGGATACTAAAAAGAAGCAACCAATCCCTTATTTTCAAAATTTACCTTTTAACAAAAGTATTTATAATAGATTAATTGAAAAAGGGGAAGCTAGTATAGATAAAGACGTTTTGAATATGTTTGGTGGTTTATTTGAAAATAATAGTGAAGGGCGTTTAAATATGATTGCTTTATTTAAGTGTACAGCTAAATTATTATTGAGATACTCATATTTAGGGTTAGTTTTTATTATTTATAATTCGGTAGGACGTAATGGAAAATCTAAATACTTGGAACTTCTAGACAACTTATCGCCAGAAACATCAACTTCTAAGTCAGCAATTAATACTATTATGAAATATGAGTTTGATATTATCACTAAAATTAGAAATAAAACTTTAATCATTCAAGATGAAAAACAAAAAATTACAAAAGAAGAAATTGTTTTTTTCAAAAAGACGACAAGTAATTTATATACTGACTTTTTAAAAGTTAAATTTGGTAAACCGTCGATGATGATTTATCCTCAAAACTTCGTAACATCAACTAACTATACAATGGATTTAGAAGAAGATAACGATAGTATTAGAGCTAGATTTAAATTCATGCTGTTCCCCAAAAATTTCAAAGGCGCCGATTCAAAAGACGCTATGGATCCTGACAAACTAGATAGATTAATGAGATCAAAAAGTTTTTTAGAAGAAGTATTTACAACATCACTATACTATTTAATGGCGTACAAATGTAAAATTGAAAATACTAAAGCGATGGAAGAATTGTATAATAAGAATATCAGCAGTCCAATTAAAGATTTCTTAGAATGATTGCTAGGTGATGGTAAAAGTAAATATTATAAACCTTCAGAACTACGCGATGAATATAGAATTTGAAAAACTGAAAGTGACATGTCTATTATAGATCGCCGACGTTTACCTCAAGTTTCGAAATTACTTAAAGTATTATATGACTCTTCTTTCTCTGAATACAGCGTTTATAAAGAAACTTCTTCAGGTGGTCAAGTGTGTTATAATATATCTAAAGTAATTAGAAGATAATTAAGATCTAATAATACTTCCGTGTCTGATGTTAGACATACGCATTGATCTTTCTCTATTTCTAATACCTTTAAGATAACCAATACGATTACCTTTAATTTCTCGCATTAGACCATAACACATTGCGTCGAAAGGATCGTTAAATCCAACACTATTATCTTCAACAAGTTTGTTAACATCATTAGCATCATGTTTATATTTCATGCTGTTTAAACATTCTAAAAGAACTGGACATTTATTTTTCAATACATAAAATTTAGCTACAGACATAACTTCTTTAATCGATGTAATTCTAATCTCACGTTTAAAACTATTTGAGTTTTTACTTTTTACTGGAACAAAATATATGTTACTTCGAGCTTTAGCATACATTCGTAAATTATGGACTAAGTTAGGTTCGTTATCGTCGGTATATACTGTGGCTGCACGATTCATATCAAAGCCAAATTTTCTTAAAGAATCATGAATAAAAGTGAAAATAGTTGTCTGTAAAGAGGTCGAATTATATGCGCGGTTTTTGTGTATTATTTTTTTTTCACATAACGTTATAACACTAGTTCGATCTCTAGAAACAATACCCATTCAAACATAAGTCATGTTTATCGTTCGACCAAAATCGACACCAATTCGGAAAGAGCCACCTTCAAATGTTTTCTCAACTTGGAGCAAATTATCAATATGGATAATTTTTTCTGTTGGGAATATAATGTCTGAAGAAACAGCAGGTTTACCATAAGCAATAACTTCGGCGTTGTGGGATCCAGATTCGGCGTCTTTTAAAATTTCCTCGATTTGTTGTTTAGAAATATAACCTTCATCTTTAGTTTTGAGAATATTAGTTCAATGGTAAATCGTGTGATCTTCTTCACTAATATAAAACTCTTCACCTTTAGTCATCATTTTAGCTCGATTTCAAGGCAATACTTTTTCAAGTGTTCTAAAGAATCAACATCCGGGGAAGAAGGGGTTTGATGTGAAGAAACGAATACTTTCTTTTTGACCGGCAATAGCACCTTTAATGGCTGATAAGTCGGATTCGTCTAATTCACCAGCTTCGTCGTAAATTGAAATAACATAATCACAATAACCTCGAGGGAGTCCTACGTGCGCAATTTTACGTTGTGAAGAGTCTTTCAATCCTAAAGCTCTAACTGTGTAGTTATTTCCTCGAATTGTTGAGTTTGAATAATTGATATTAAGTCCATTTTTTTTATATCAAGGTGGAATTAAATTAATATACTCTTCAAAAATGTATTTAATATTTTTTAAAGTTTTACGAATTAAATAAATACGAAATGATTTTTCGGGCATAAAGTCGGCACACATCATCGCAAAAACTAATGCGTTTGCGGTTTTACCTGTATAACGACCCCCACCAAACATAAATTTATAAATATTTAATTCTTCACCTCTTGACATCTTTAACATAATGTCGTTTAAATATGAAAATGTTGGTGATAATCCAAATTTATTTTTATTCATCTATACTTTTTTTCCTGATTTATTTTCTACATTAATAGTATATTTTGGAGCTTCGTCAGAAGTTATAGTTATTTTATTACCTATATCGTAACGAGAAGCTGTTGATAAAGCTCGTCTCATAACAATACTTTTTAATTGTTCTGAAAATTCACGTCAATTACTATCACGTACACAAAATCCTAATTCAAATTTTCATTTCTTATATTTTTCAATAAGTGATGGAATTGATCCAGGATCTGCTAATAGAACTAGAGTGTCGAGTTTTTGTTTCTTTAAAAAATCTGTGAAACAAGTACAAGGCCCAACCTCTTTATGTGTTATCTTTTCAATTTTACGCCCATTTTTTTTAATATTTTTCTTGGGTCTAATTTTCCTTGATTGTATTTTGCTCATGCTTGACTCCTTATTTGTGTTTTTTTATATTTAACTCTCTTTCTTATTTCTCTCTTTAAGTTTTTCTTCCCATATTGTTTTCTAGCATTTTTAACTTTTAGTGATATATCTTTTTTAGCATTTATTTTAGCAGTCTTCAACTGTTTTATATTAGTTTTTCTTAATTCAATATCTCTATAATATGATCTTAAATTTTGACGTTGTCATGTTTTTAGAACAGATTTTGTAGGTCTGATAACATCCATCCTTGTATCGCTAACGTGAAAGTCACTACCTAAAACATCACTGAAAACAAAGCCAGTATAATCGACGTTTTTTTTAGCTTCTGCTTTTAAAACACCAATCATTTCTCTTCTTCTTTTTCGTCATGACTTATTTATTTGTGCTATAGCTCATTTTTCAACTTTCTCTCTTTTTTTTTCTGTTCATTTTTTTCCTTTAGCAACAGTTGTAAGTAAAGCTTGACCTAATTCAGGATTTTTAAAAAAGATTCCAGTTTTTCACATAGCGGTTCCAATTCCACTACCACTTCCTTTACCTTTTATTTTACTATAAGTAGATCCAAAAGCAATTTTTGAGGGATTTAGACTTTCTTCATAAATTCTTTCTGGTATTTTAACTCAAATATATCATCTATTGTGAGCTCTAATTCATAATTGTTGGGTAGTATGTTCATATCTAAGTCCTTGAATTCAAGAAGAAGCTACTCCTTTTAAATTTTCATAAGTTTCTAAGTTACCAACATTATATTTGACAGCTACTTGCTGTTTATTAATAACATCACCTTCTCGCGTTATATCTGTTTGTTTATTAAGATAATCTTCTTTGTCAAATTGGATTGATTTAATTTCATCATATAACATTTGTAATGCTTTGTCATAACCTCCTTTAGTAGCTATACCTAAAATATTTAGATGTTCTATTTTTTCTCTAAAGGCTTTTGCGTAAGCACTTGACATGTGAGTTTCAATTCTATCAACAGCTTTATCGATTTGGATTCTTATTAATTGACGTAATGCTTTCCGATCTCAAGGATTTTTTATATAATAATAATATATTATAGATCTTGCCTTGTTGATTGTAGCTGTAATACCAGGTTGAAAAGCTCTAATGTCTGGTACCCCAGCATATCTATCTCTTTTTATTACTTGATAAAATGAATTTAAACGTTTATTATAATTTGTAAAGTTATTATTCATAATTTTATTTTACAGGATTCAATCTTTTCAAAACTAAAGTACTATTTTCACTTAAATCATAACCAAACGTATTTACTAAGTCATAATCGCTAATTGTTGTTGATACTATATTATCTTCAGCGTCAACAATTGTATTATAAACACTTGATCCTGTTGTTATAAGTGAAGTAGCTTTTACATTCAATTTTGAATTTGTTGGATTATAAGTAGTATATACTGTTAAAGGTCTAGACAATATATTAATAATATGTCTTTTAAAAACATTAAAGAAAGGATGCGCTGATATATATTTAACAACAGGTTTATAAATGTCTTTAAATAATTCATATCATAAAGATTCTGTATTATAACTTATATTATTTTTATATTTTTCTAAAATTGTTAAAGGTTCACTATTTACGATATTTAAAGTATTTTCAGATGCTCAAAAATCAGCTGTAGTCATAGTCATAGCATCTATATAAAATTGTTTTAAACGTTTTAAATCTTCTAAAAGTATTGAAGGTGTTGTATATTCAAGAGAACTAAGATAAAATACAGGTTCATTCATCTTTGAATCATCTTCGAAAAAAGCACCAGTACCAAATGAATAATAACCACTACTTTGTTGAGATGTACTTTTTTTCTTATAAGATCGGAGTGAGTTTATTGAAAGAACATAATAATTATCTGAAATTATTTGGTCATAGCAAAAAGAAAATCAAGGTTCTTTTTTATGTGGATTTATATTATATAATCAAGTATTTTCACCGTTAGGTTCTGCGTCTTTCAAAATATGATTATTTATAAGTTTCTTATCTACAGCTTTATTATAACCATTTATAACAGTTTGAGCTCTATATCTTGACATTGAAATAGAATAATCACCTTTATATTTTCCTACATCTTCTAAAAGAACAATTGGTTGTATATTAGAACTTAAAAGACTTTCTCATTTCGGTAAACTAGGATATTGTTCAAACACAGAAATTGTAGGTTTAAATTTTATTAAGTTAGGATCTATATATTGAACTATTTCTTCTTTTAATTGTAGATTAAATCTATAAGCATTAATTTGATTTTTAGATCGACCATTAATAGATGCATTAGATGAAGCTGTGTTTCAACCCGAACCTTTAAGATATCTTAATCTAGCACTTCTAGCATTATATCAAAAAGGAAATCCATTATTTTTATGAGTTATGGAATGATATTTACCAGTTAAATTTAAAAATCTATAATTTCTACCATCCTCATATAAATCAACTAAGTCTTTAAACTGAATTCCTTTATTAGCAGAATATAAATGATTTAAAGTTAAAGGTTGTAATGTGTTATATTCAGCTTGAAAATAACTTTTTCAGTTTGTATAATCTTCTGTTGTGAAAGGATAATCTGTCATATTACCCGATGGTTTTATAGAATTAGTAATAGGTGAATAACCAACATATTGATGTTCAGTATTTATTAAGTACAAATCACTTACTGTTTTTTCTAATTCACTTTTAGAATAATAATATGTTCTTTTTTTATAGAATAATGAATACAAAGAACTATATACTGTTGATGATTTAGTTGATATAATAGAATCTTTTTTGTCTCTTATATATATTTCTAAATATTGCTTTAATTGTTCCATCGTTTTTGTTTCATCTATTAAACGTTGGTTTGCTACTGTTTTCATAGTTTCGATGTTAGTGGTTGATTCTTTATACAAATGACCACTCATATAAGTTTCTAAATCGCTAGAAACATCTGTTAAACTTGAGAGACTTATAGCTGTAGTATAAATCTTATTATATGCTGTTTCACTATTTGTAAAATTTTCATCTCCTATAATATCACTATAAATGTCTACAACCGCTTCATCTTCTCTACTACTATTATATTCACTCTCTATTATATTTACTGTCTTTACTTTTAAATCATCATAAAAACTATTTAAATTAATTATTTTAGCATCCATGTAATTATCAACTTCTTTTTGTAAAGAACCTATTAATTTTTCTTTTGCTCTTGTAAAAATTTCATCTATAAAAATATATTTATATTTATCATAATCAATACTTGTTAAAGTATTAAAATTATTAGGTTTGACAGGATAAGCATCACCTACAGGTAGCCCATAATATTCTACAGCATCATTAATAATTTGACCTAGTTTTTTATAATCGGTAACTATAATAGGTGATGTGTTTAAAGAATTTATAATTGTATCTTTATATCAAGTGCTCAAATCTAATAATCTTTGATCTAAGTCCCTTATATTAGTTAATTTTTGACTATTTGATAAATTAGTATTATCATTAACTCTAACTTTAAGATCTATAATATCTTGAGGTTTAGTAAGACCATCATAGTTAAAGTCATCATTAGAACTGTCGACAGTAAATAAATTTTTTAAAGCAGTTATTTTTAGCAAATTTTTATATTTTTCAATATTATATAATAAATTCTGTTCAATATCAGTAGGAAAATTTTTTAACTTAATATCTTTTTCTTTATTCTCTAAATAGTGTGGAAATGTATATTGTTGTTCTATCTCTCTAATAATATTGTCAGATTCTATAGTATAAAGATTTAGTAATTTGGTATCAACCAACAATATTAACTTATCTTTTAATTCTTTAGTAATATCTTTTTTAACAATATCTATATTAATATTGACATCTTGAACATCTTCAAGTGTAACTGTAAATACAGTATAAGTATTTATTGAATTTTTTTTTTCTAATAATTGATTTATTGTTTTAAAAGTTTCAATTTCTTGGATATCAGTTATATAAGTATAATTAATATCATCTAATATAGAATTATATAAAAATTCTTTAGTTTCTAAAGGAACTATTTTTTCTAATTTATCAACTGTAATTGATTGAGCCGTATCATCTATAACAGATTTGTTTTTATAAGATTCCAAATTTGAATAATTATCAGTACTATAATTAAACAATACCATGTTAGAAACTTCTCTCATATTTCCACTTCACTCAGATTGTGTTTGGGTTTCATAATAGTATATAATATTTCTATCATCATCCATAAAACTAACTTTAACATTTCTATTACCTATTGTTTTTAATAATATACAATCAATAACAAATTCTGAATCTTTGTCTTTAGGATAAGATATTGTAGTTTGATTATAACCTAATTTAATTTTTTTTTCACCTTTAATTACTTTTTCTAAATTGATTATTTCATTTCTTTCGTCACCTTCTTCTTTAGAATCATAAATCATAACTTTATCTGTAAGTTGTCAATGATAAACATCTCTAAATTGTGTTGTGTCTAGTATTTGTGAAAAAGGATTTTCGTCTGTTGTAAACATTATAAGAGGTATACCAGTAATGGCTCTTGGAAGATTTGAAAGCATACCATTCATTACTGAACGACTAATCATATAAGGAAATGAAAAAGTTAGTCCATTACCCATTACAGATCTAAAAGTAGCTCATTCAGCAGGTATAAGACTTGTAATTTGTGGAGCAATTTGTTGAGCTAAAGCACCACCTACTAATTTAACTATACCTCCTACTGGGAGAAATAACATAAAAAATGAAGCAGAAGAAACAACAATTTTTAATCAAGCTGTATAATAACCTCTATAATCTTCTCATTTAACTCTATAAGGTTCTAAAGTAACTATTTTTTTATTAATGAGATTCATATAATTTAAACAGTCTGCTTTTGTAGCATTAGTAAATATAGGCAAATTACTTGAATTGTCATCTCTACTTTCATCAATTATAGATCCTGTTGAATCATATATTATTTTACCGTCAACATCAACCGATTTGTCAAAAAATAAATTTGTCGCCGAAGATAATGTAGCAAATTTATGTCTTTCTCAGTTTTCTTCTTTAATATCATAACCACCATGAAATCTAATATTTGAAACATCATTATTAGAACTTAAATATAATGTACTGTTAGCAGATTTAACATTTATATAATTCATTAAGTGAACATAATTTATAGTATCTACTTTTAAACCATCGACAGCTACAGCTTTAAGCTCATGAATTGAGTCAGAATCCGTAATTTCTCTAATAGTTTTTAAAACATTTGCTTTACCAATTCATCCCTTATCTCATATTTTAGAATCAAAAGTTTCAGCTACTAAACTTCCTCGGTTGTGTCGTTTATCGTTAGGATTGAAATTTATCTCTTGGTCTTGCTTTCAATTCAAAGCATAATTAATAGAAGCAAAATTACCATCAGGTATAATTAAATGTTGTTGTTCATATTGATAAGTTTTTGATAGTGGAGATACTTTAGGTTGTAAAAATTTTTCAATTCATAATGGTGTAATAATATTTATTATTGATGGATCTTTTTCTTTTTTATGTCCATATATTTCACAAGACAATAAAGCTACAGAACCTTCTACTTCTAATTGTAAAGAATTAACACCTTTAACTTCTGAAAAAAATAGAGGCTCATAATCTTCATCCTCTTTCATATTTTTAATATCATTATCTATATCTTCTAGTGTAGGTGCTCTTTTAGTTTGTGGAATTTCGTCATAAATTGGATTGTTATTTATATCATACATAATTTCGCCACTATCATTTGTTTTTAATTCTAATTTAGCACTAGTTGAAATAACATTTGGTTTAAAAAAAGTTTCACCAGGTTGACCAAATTGAATAGATTGTATAATATTCTTTCCTACAGTACGTAAACTTTCATTTACACTTTTAAAAGTAACATCATGTCACATATAATCGTTTGTTTTAGGATTTGTAAAAACTTCAATGCTTTGAATATAGAATAAATCATTACCATTAATTTCTGGACATAATCACAAAAGTGTCATATTATCTTTTTTTATGGTATGAGAATCTGCTCTTCAAATAAAACTTTCTATATTTTCTGTATCTTTTTGAGTATCATCAAATCGAGCTCTTATTGTACTTTGTAATACTTGACGAACATAACCATCATCATCATGTGTAAAAGTACTAGAATAATTAATTGGAGGCAACGGTTTACCAACAACATAATAACCTTCTTTGAATATTTTTTTTCCTTTACAATTTTTTATTTTTGCTTCTATTATTTTATATGAATCATATTGTTTTTTTTGTTCATCATATGTTAATCTAAGTTCATCAAAAGTGTCTAATGTATCATAATTTTCAGGTTTAACAGGTTCTTTAGGAGATATATTTTTTAAAATATCAACATTTATAATAGTTGACGCATCATCTTCTACTGGATTGATAGGGTCTTCTCAACCTAAAGGTTTAACTAATATAGTTTTTTTACCTGTAAAAATACGCTCTCTAATTAAAGAATTAAACCTTAAATTATCATCAACATCTGTAGCACCAGTAGCAAAAACATAAGGAAAAAAATAAAGATCTCTATTTTTATCTATTTCAACTTTTAAATTATCAGTATCAGCATCTCGGTATACAATTTTATTATTTAGATCCAGCATCTGTCTTGTTTCCTCCTAACCCGTCATTTGATGTTCTCATTTGAGCATGTGATTTTGGATTTGAATCGCGTGAATTAAAGTTACTCACTTGATTAAATTTTTTCAATTTGCCGTTTTGAGCATCATTCATAATTTCATTTTTTCCTTTCTCTTTTTCAAAGTCTAAGAATTGTTTTCTATTTTCGTCAGCATCTTTGTCAACTAATTTTTTCATTTCAACACTTGATGCTCGGCCAATTTCTTGAACGTTACTAATAGTTGTTATTCTATCTTGGAGTCCATTATTTAATTTAGCAATTTCAGCATTGATATATTCGATTGTATTTTTATTATTTCCATCTCTAATAGCGAAAGAAAAATTTACATCACCAAAACCAGCACAATAGAACATTTTTTTCAAGAATCTATTAATCAGTTGATTAAACATCATTCTTTTAGAAATAATAGTTTTAATTTCGGCTGCAGAAACATTTTTAATATCTTCAGCTACGTTTGCTTCTAACTTACTATTCAAACTAATTCCAATTAAAGAATACAATAAGTGAAATTTTTCGAGCATAGTTTTTTGGAGACTTTCTCAGTTGATGTTTGGGTGAATAGCTTGAATAGCTTGATCTTCGGAAGGAAGTTCACTAACCAAAACAGCTCGTGGAAGAGCCATGTTATTTTTAGTTCTCTTGTCTCAATCTTCTAATGTGTCGGGGTCTAAGTTTCCAACGTACATGATAGTACGGTTATTAAGACGTTCTTTTTCAATTCAATCATAGAAATTAACGATGTCTTTAATAACGTTAGTACATTTTAATCAGTCGGGTCTAGGTGTTTGAGATGTGTGAAAAAAAGTTGTGAAATGTTCGAACGGTATAATAGGAATTTTTCTACCTTTAATTTCTTTGTAAAAGGGGTTTCTGTCATTTTGAGGTTTGAAGTAGTAGTTAGGAATCATAGCACTTAATTCACCTAGAGCTATCTCTTTACTATTATAGATATATGTTCTTTTGATTCGACCGTCATGTGTTCATGTTTCTCTAATAATAATAGGAATAACTGTATGTGTTTCTTTTTCGGCAAATGTTGAAATACTTACAATTTCTTCAAAACTCTTTTGTTGTCATATAATAAATTTTGGACGATTTAAATATACTCTAAATCCTTGATCGTCTTCAATAGAGTTTTCTATTTTATCAAAACCTAAAATCGCCTCACCATATAAAGATGTTTGGAAAATTAATTTAGATAAGAATTTGTCTCATTGAGCATTAACTTTAAATGTATTTCAAAACTTTAGTAATTTTTCGTTGTCAGTATCAAATACGTAATGTCTATTATATATAGCATGTGTTAAGTGCTCAGCTATAACTATTGGAAAATCACAAAATTTGTTTAAGTGATTAGTAGTTCTTTCACCATTTTTATCGTGTAACATGTTTCAATACTTAGAAACTTTATTAATATCTAGTTCTCAACTTTCCATTATATTTTATATTATTCCTTTTTTGTTTTTTTACAGTCACATGAAATCTTTTTACAGATGTCATTTTTTTGAGTTTTTGTAGCATATTTATTAATAATATAAATTGCCACTTCGTCTATTTGTGATTTCGCAAAACTCATTACGAAACTAATTATCATTTTTAATGTTTTGTTCATTGTTATTTTCTCCTTTGTTATTTTTGTTAATAACTTCCATAATTTTTTCTAGCTTGCCATTAATTCTTTTATCGATTCATTTTTTTAAATCTTCACTTTGTTTTTCATTCGCCTTTTCAACAGCCAAATCTTTACTTATATATTTCCTGTCATACATGTAAGCCAGAGTAACACATATTATTACAGTGAGTGCTATAAGCGCAGGAATAGAAACAATTAAAGCTGAATAAATTGTTTTATTATTACTTTCACTATTAGCAAAGTGGATAAATTGCGACAAGCCAAAACCTCCTACGGTTGCGCTTATCATTTTTCAATATATTTTATCTCAATTCATAAATTTTATCATTTCTTTTCATCTAATGTCCGCTCTCTCTTCTAACTGATAAGTTAAATTTTGTTGGGAAGACCAAATTATAATTACCATTAGCGTTAAATGTTCATTTTATATCGTTTAAAGCAACATTATTTCTCATATGGTAGTAAACGTAAAATGGATGACGATAAACGTCGTTATTTGTTAATCATCATATATCTCCTCAATATAATAAGTCGCCAGTTGCTTTTGTTCATTTAATATTCCCTTTAATATTAACACCTGTTTTTGTTGCGAAATAGTGGTTGTAAAGATTTGCGTTCAATTGTCATGGACTCGCTGATTTTAACGTTGAGTGAAAATATGTTTTTGTTGTTGATGAGGTTGCGTTGTAATTGTCAGTGGTTACTAAATATTGAAAAGTTTTGTTTGTTGTGTCGCCAGTTTGTTTTGGTACTAAAAATGAATGTCATCTAACATTAGACGTATTAAGAGGCGGTTCGATATGAATATCAAAAGAATACAATCCATCTTTAAATTCTTTAGAATTACCAGTATTTAAGGTAACAAAAAACGAGTTACTAAAGTATTTTAATTGGGATCCTACTCTGTCAATGATTGGAAAACTTGTTTTTTTTCCAACTCCAGCGAAGTAAGTATTAGCTTCAATGTTGTTTGATGAATCCATTTTTGTAATTGTTGAACCAGTACCTATAACGTCTACTCATGGGTGGGGAGTGTGTAACATTTCAAGACGACTACGTGCTGTTTCGAATATTTCGGTACTCCCTAGATCTTTAAATTGAGAATCTGTTATATTGTCATTACCAATATTTTCGATTAATGTTTGACCTTCCACTTTTGCTTCATATTGTGTAATTAAATGTCTGAATTGTGCTTCTGTAAGACCATGTGTTTCAGAATATGCTTTAGGTGAGTTTTCACCAAATATTGAATTATAATCATCTGTTCCTTTAGTTCATTGAAAGTCAACATTTGCTAAAACAGTTTCAATTTCTGATACACTAATAGGTTTATAATAACCATAAGAAGCATATAATTGACGTCTAGAATCAACATGAGTTATTCGTTCTAATATAGTTTTTGTGTCTTTATAATTTAATCCAGAAGTATATGTTTCAACTTTTTCGAATGGATAATACTTATATATTTTTAAATGTGAATTATCACGAATATAATATGAGTTATTTATCGAATTAATTCGTGATGAGTAAGAGACAGGTGCTTTTAATATGTCAATCAATTTATCTTTTTGTGAACCTGTTGGTCTGTCAGTTCATCTCAAACCTTCAGCATTATTATCCTCATCGTAAGGTTCCATTTCTGGATCAACAATTTTTGTTTCTAGAGGTGCCAATCGGTTCTCTAATAATGTATCTACTTGATGCTTTGTATAATGAGCTCCAATTAGAGCGAAGTAATTTTTCAAATAATCATAACCATCAATCCCAAAAAATTTTCCTTTTTGATTAGTGAAAACAGGTATTGAAGGAAAGTTTGATCTTGATGGATCTAGATAAGTGAAACGATTTTCTCATGATTGAGCAATTTCGTCTTGTGGGTCGGGATTTGAAATAACGTGATTTTGATAATCTTCAACGAATGAGTACACAGAATTAACATACTTTATGCTAAGATTAGCACCATCAGTATTAAAAGGTTCTTCAACAAATTGACCATGAGATCCAATTAAATCAGAACTTCCGTCTTTGCTAAATTTTATAACAGCATAGTTTCTTAGTAAATTAATACAGTACAAACTAGGGTCAACAATGTTAGCAATAATATATAATTCGTCATCTTGAACAAACAAGTCATAAACTTTGTATGTATCAAACTTAGTCATGTCAAGATCTGGTACTTCAGCTCTTATGAAGTCAATTTGGTCGTCTCTCAACTGTTCATTTCAACCATGAAAAGATTCAATTGACGCGTTATTAACAGCTTTCACGCTTAGAGATTTGTCAGCTAATAAGTCATAAAATTCATCTTCTGTTAAATGATTCAATAATGAATATTTTTCAGGAGTACTTGCTATGTTTAGTACGTTAGTTGCCCGAGTTGTGTCAACGTCTCTAAATTCTTTATAAATTTTTCCTAAATCAGATCTTTTTACATGAATAATATGACTTAATACACTAGTAGTTCCATCTTTTCTTATGTAATTACTTAATGTATAGTTAGAACCACATAGATTATTAATTCAAGTCAATAAAGCAAAATGTTTTTGATAATCTGTTAAATCATTTCAATCAGTAGGTCCTCTGTAATATTGTCAAATATCACGAATTACACAACTTTCTTCTTTGAAATTACAAATTTGGTAAATATCAACTTTGTCATTTATATCAAGAGAAAGAGGTTGCGAAATTATATTACTTCCATATCCTTCTTGAACAAGACTATAATATTCAGCTTCTGTATTTAAAACAGTAACTAAAGTTTGAAGCTTCTCAGTAGTTGGAACAGTTGTTCAAGGAATAGTGTCTCTGTTTAATATTAAATCTTCTGTTCTGAGTATTCCATTAAATTTTGCGTCGATTTGAGGTTTGTTATATGTATCTGCTATTTTAGCATATAATTTGTGGTTAATTTCATCTGGTAAATTAGTAAGGGCTTTAAATTCTCTAAGAAGATTGAAAAATTCAGTTTGAGATAGACTGTTATAAGCAGAATAAAATTTAGGAGCACTAGCTCATACATTTGGACTACTAGTACTTTTATAATATCGTCCACTATCAATCAATTTTTGAATATCCCCAGTTCTTCAATAAATAGGTTGAACATCATTATCATAACTTGTTCCTAAAATGTCATTTATTCTATAAATTCTTTTTAGTACAGTAGATAATTCATCTAAAACATCATGTTTAATACCATCTTTAGTAAAAGGTACTCGTTTATCTATATAATCATCATAAGCTATTATATAAGCTGTTTTGTGATTATTTTGACTATGATTACCATATCAATGATCTGGTTCACTTAAAACCGCTAATAATTTTTCACGTTGAGATGCTGTAGGTACTTCTTCTCATTTCAATCCTGTAGGATTTGTATTAACATCATAAGGTAATAATTCAATATTAGTTACCTCAGTTTCTAATTCTGATAAACGATTATTTAACTGAGCGTCTATTTGTTGACGAGTATATATAGTATCTTTTGTAGCAAAAAAATTTTTAAGATACTTAAATCCATTAATACCAAACATTTTTCCTTTTAAATTTGTAAATACGGGCATTGTTGGAAAATTTGAAGCTTCTGGTACATTATAATTAAAACGATTATTTCAAGTACTTGTATCATAGTTATCATCTTGATCTGGGTTTGAAATAACATGATTGTAACCATCTTCCAAAAAAGAATAAGTTGAGTTAACATAATTTAGACTTAAATTAGCATTGTTTTCATTGAAAGGTGCTTCAATTGTTGTAACATAAGTATTTCCTGTAACAGCTCGAATATCACCAACAGTAAATTTTAAAGGAGCAGTATTACGTAATAAATTTAAAGCTATAATACCTGCTTGTGTCGCATATTTATAAGAAACAATATAAAGGCTATCGTTATAATCAAATAAGTCATAAATTTTATATTCATTTAATTTGTTTTCGTCATAGAAGGAAACTTCTCCACGAATAAGATCAATCTGTTCATTTGTAAATGGAGCATTTCAATCTTCAAATGACTCGATTGTAGTATGTGATTTTATATCTGTTTTTAAAGCAAAAAACTTTTTTAAATAACTATACGCTTTAACACCAAAAATCTTCCCCTTTCTGTTTGTAAATACTGGTAGTGTAGGATAGTTTGAATATTCTGGTGTTATATATTTTAATCTAGTTTCTCAATCGCCAAATACTGATCCACCTGGTATTGGGGTAGAAATAGCCTGATTATCGTGGTCTTCAATTCAACTGTAAATTGAGTTTATATATTTTAAGTTTAAGTTTGCCAGCTCAGTATCATAAGGACCCATAATTGCTTTTACGTGATCTCCTTGAATAGCTATTAACTCTGCAGTTTTATTAAATATTCTAACAGCTTGGTTTCTTAACAAATTAATAGCAAATATATTTTCATTATTTAAAAGACGAGCACAAACGAAAACCTGATCACCAAAAGTAAATAAATCTAATACTTTGTAATCATCAAATTTGGCTCAATCAAAAGCATGAATATCTTCTTTAATAATATCAATTTGTTCGTCTGTCAATTGTGTTTCTCAATCAATAAAAGAATCCATTGACACTTTAGTTAAGTTTTCAATTTTCCCTCTAAGTAAGTTATAAAAATCTTCTTGTTGTAAATGATTTTTTTCGCTATAAAGTTTTGGTGTTTTAACAATACCCTCTTCTTCGGCTACATCACTATCATTATCTGTTTCAAAATGTTTGAAAAGCAAAGCTAGATCTGAACGTTTTATATGTACGATGTGACTTAACTCTTCAACTTCGCCATTTGGTTTTGTGTAATTACTTAATACATAAGTTGAACTACATATATCATTAATTCAAGCTAATAAAGTTGCTCGTTTTTGATACTCAGTCAAATCGTCTCAATCACCAGGTCCTTTGTAGAGACTTCATGCGTCTTTAATAGCATAAGTTTTTTCGCCAAAGTTAACGATTTTATAGATATTTATTTTGTCGCCAACATTTAAACTCAAAGGTTGTGTTGCGTAGTCACCTCCATACCCTTCTTCTTCTAAAGCATAATAAGTTTCAGGAATTTTAAGAGTTGATAATAAGGCTGTTTTTTGAGCTTCACTTGGTGTTTTTTCTCAACCTAATGTTAGTTCTGACAATAAAGGATTTGTAGTTCTAAAAATAGAATCAATTTTTGTATCAATTTGAGGTCTAGTATATGTGTCTTTTTTTGTAGCATAAACGGTTTCGCCTGTTTCGATTTGGTGTAATTTAGCAAAAGAATCATTTAAAAAACCTAGAGCATTTACACCATATATAGTACCATCTTCAGTAGTGAAAATAGGAAATGTTGGTAAATGACCTTCTAAGAATGTAAATCTTTTATTATAACTTTCAACAATATCTTCAGGTGTTGAGTGAGAAATTGGATGCGTTTTAACATATTTAATTCAAGATAAAATAGAACTAATGTATTGTAAATTTAAATTTGCGCCTCTTGTATTATAAGGACTTGGTAAAGTATCGTCATATGGAATAATACGTACTTTATTACCATTTCTTCTAATTTCAAAAGGTGATAAATTTTTTAATAATGGAGCAATAATTCAGTCTACATTATCTGGTGTTTTACTAACAAAAATATATACTTCACCATCATAAAAAATTTTATCAAAAAGTTTATAGTCACTATATTTAGTAGAATCATAATTTTTAACATTTCTAGCAATATCATCAAGTTGAGAGTCGGTTAGTTGTTGCTTCCATCCTGCAAAAGAATCTAATGCAACATCAACACTACTAGATTTTACCATATTATCAACACGTGTGATAATTGTGTTTTTAACAAAATGATTATAAAACTGCTCTTTTGTATAACCATATTCGTCAGATCATTTTTGTGGTGTGCTGAAATTAGACTCAAATGAATAAACTGGTGGTTGTTGTGAATTTATAAAATATTCATAAAGTTTTCCTAAATCGCTTCTTCTAATAGGATTAATATGATCTAATTTTGTAACACTACCTCCAATATGTTCAAAGTCACTTCTTTTATAACTAGATCCACATCTTCTATTTACAAATTTTAAAGCTTCATCGTGTTTTTGATCTTCAGTTAAGTCATCTCAATCTGAAGGAAATTCAACAGTATCTTTTTTTCATAAACTTCAAATATCTTGAATAAAAGTTTGTGGTATACCAAAGTTATTAAATTTATAAAGATAAACTTTTTCTTCTGTACGGAGCGTTAAAGGATTATGAGCTCAATCACTTGATCATTTTCCAACGTTTAATCCATAAAAGGTTTCGGGGACTTTAAAAACGTCAGCTAAAACTGCTCGTTGGTCGTCTAATGGTACTGATGTTCAAGGTAAAGTAGTTTCGTTTAAAAGTAAATCATCTAATCGTAATAAACCTTCAAGTTTACTATCAATTTCTGCTTTATTATATGTATCTCTTTTATAAGCAAACGTTATATTATTATGTAAAATAGAATGTATAGTGTTAAGCCCTGAATCTGAATATAACAATTGTTTAACATCACCATTAACTTGTTTCAAATACATTTTACCATCTTTTTCAAAATAATAAAGTGAATCCAAAAATGTTGATGTTCTGTCGTCTGATGCTAAACTTTCAATTAAAGGATGATGTAAAACTGTGCTATGATTATCAGCACCTTTTATTGTTGGATCTATTAATGCTATTCCAGTGTCAGGAGCACCTGTTTCAAAACCAACAATTGTATGACCCGCTGTATAAAAAGGAACAAATCCATGTTCTGTATCTTCGCCATTATAAACACTTGTAAGTAAGTCAATGAAAAAATTTTCGCCCGAAGTATCAACAGTTGGCGCGTGTTTTTTAACGTACTCAAGAGCTAAAGCAGTTTCTTTAACTGTCAAAATACCTTTAGTTCCATTTAGTTCGTCGGGATGTAATGTACTTGTATGTCTTCAAACTTGACGTTTATATTTGTTTATAAGATAAGTATAAGTACTATCTTTAGCAAATGTAATATAAATTTCACCACTATAATAAACTAAATCATTTACTTTTAAGTTACTTAATGAATTAACATCAGTATCATCATAAATTACAGAAATTAGTTTATCTAATTCAATCAACTCAGCAACTTGACTGTGTGATACATGATTTTCAATTTTAAAAACGTCAGTCTGTGATGGACTTATTTCATCTTTTTTTACAAAAATACTTGATAAGTACTTAGTAGCATTAATACCTATAATAGTGTTACCTTTTCCATTAATAAATACTGGTAACATTGGTGTATTACTATCAAGAAATGAAAATCTAGAATTATAATCTAATTGTGTTCCTTGATTAGTTGGGTCTGAAATTGGGTGATCATATATATCTTTAATTCATGTTAAAATAGAATTAGTATAATGTAAATTTAAATTAGCGTTATTTACGTTGTAAGGGCTAGGTATACTAGAATTATAATCAAGTAATTGACCATTAAAATTAGCTCCTTGTTTTACAATCGTAATAACTGGTTTATTTCTATATAGTGGAACAACTGTCAATTGTGATGTCGATACATTTGTAACAACATAAGTATCACTACCATAAATAAATTGGTCAAATACTTTATATATATCAAATTTAGTTAAGTCGAATGTATCAGTTGATGTTTGAAGATGTTCAATTTGTTCATCTGTATATTGAGCTTCTCAGTCACCAAAAGATTCTATATAACTTTGTTGAGACGAAATTTCTGGTATTTCGTGAGTAGGATGTTCTAGATTTTCATCTAATAGATTAGTACTTTTTAAATACTCAGTTATTAATCTATTCATGTCAGCTAATCCAACTTTCTCATTTCAAGCACGAACAAATTCTATGTAAGTGATTGGTCGTAATTCGAAGTTAGACAACCCTTCTATAATTTCACTATCTTGGTCGTTTACATTAAAAGGTGTCGTACAATTTTGCCCTATGGGATCTATTAATGTAGCTTTTTTAACTAATCCTGCAGCCACTAATAAATTAACAACTTCTTTTGGTAAATAACCAATAGGTCATGAGTTGGCTACATTTTCAGAAAGTCCATTAACAGATTCAGAAACTTGGCGCCCTTCAAAATTGATTCCGTGTTGAATATAATAAGCAGATAACAATACTAAAGCTTTACGTAAAAACTTAACTTTGTCTTTAGTAGTATGACTTAATAAAGTAACATAAGATGTAATTTTACCTTCTGTTACAGCGTCAATACGTTCATAAGCATTATAAATAATACGTTCGTATTGTTCAGTTTTATATTTTCTATTAATTAATGCTTCAACATCTCTAGCATATATATAAGGTGCCGACTCGGCTCTTGAATCGTTTAAACTTTTCTTATATAAAATAATATTACTACTAGAAATCAAACTATCAATTATTAATTTAATATCACTATTTTCTTTATTATACTCAATATTAAAATTTGCTATTGACTTTAATTCGTTATCAATATCACGTCGTGTAACTATAGTACTAAAATCATTATTGTTAGCTCTCTTTATAAAAGGATAAACATTTTCATAATTAATAACCCTTTCATAATAAGTTTTCCTTAAATTTAATCATTGTAAAAAATCATTAAAATTTGTAGGTGCTATAAGGTCATCAGTAAAAAGTGCTATAGAAGTGTTATAATTTAAAGTATATGTATTAATAGTTGATATTTCATTAGTTACTTGTATTAATAATTCAGTTAAAGTTTTGTTTTCACTGTTATTTATAATACTTGACTTGAAAGTTTCAATATTGTCAAAAATAGAGTTATATTTAGTTTGAAATTCTAGTAATGTTGTCATAATTAATCGAGTTTATTTAACTCCGCATGTAATTTTTTCTTTTCGTCAACGTCTATATATGTTGAATTTATTGTATCTAATACTTTATTAAAAGCATTTCTTGGTAAAAAGATATTTTTTAAAAGTGAATCTAGTTTATTTTTCATTTCTGCTTGAACATGTTCACAATACATATTTGTTTTAATAATAATAGGTAATGTTTCATATTGTCAAGAAGCTCTAGTTTCACGTAAATGTTGAGATAATTCAACAAGGTCAGATAACACATCAACTACAATATAGTGAATAGTATTATCTTTTTCATCCAAAACGTCTGAAATTTTTAAATAAGCTTTAGTAATTTGTTTATAATCTTTAATTACTTCTTGTAACGCATCGTTGGCTCTAATGTTGATAGTTCCTTTAGGTGTGACTTTAAGAACTGTAGTTTCCGCTATTTCAATAGCTGTTTCATTTCTACGATTATTATTAGCATTATTAACAACGGCATTTTTTAAAATTTTATTTTGTTTTTCTAACAAACTTAAACGTTTTTCTTGTTGTTCTAATAATTTTAAACGTTTTTCTAAATTTTTAATATTAATTTTATTAATTTGATTTTTCATATTTTTCCTCTGTGAGGCCTTTTTGATAAATAGAAGACCTCTAAACTATTTAGACCTTATATTCTAAGATCCACCAATGTCATAAATTGTTTTACCTGCTGGTAATTTAATACCATACAAGAATTTTTGACATAATCCCTTTCATTTAGAGATTCCATACAAAGCTTTCAACCCTGTAACAATATTACCTGTTTGTGGAATTATAGCTGATCACACATAAGGTGCCCCCGCTAATACCATAACTGGTGAATTTTTTTCAGGCGAAATGTATTGTAAGATCGCAATATATTGAGATAAGTCTGCTCCTAAATCTCCAGTAATTGCTGTACTATATGTTGGCATATAAACTGCGTTAGCTGGTGACGAAGGAATAGTAGCTAATCCTGTGTTTGCGTCTAGTGGAAGGGTGTCTGCAGCCGAAGTACTTGTAACTTCTGAAAGACTGTTAGCAATTTCAGTATAAGTAGCTCCAGGTTTTCCTTTAGGTCAGATTTTACCTAAAAGGATTGATACTTCAGCTTTCAAACCTCCAATTTTCAAGTTATTATCCTCGAATTCTTGATAGTTGCTTGTATCTAATCCAACTTTGGCGTTTACGATAGCTAATAAATTTTTGATGTGGGGTGCTACAATCAAAACTAAATTAGTTCCCACTTTACCATAAAGACTTGTACGTGTTTTCAATGATTGAATCATGTTTAAGAATTTATGAAGGAAAGTGATTCCCGCAAAACGTGAGTCAGCATTTGTGGCTGCAATATCTTCGTCTGTAAGTTGTAAAACGTTACTTTTAGCTTCTGAATCAGTTTCAAGAGCTTCGATAACTGCTTTAAAGTAATGAAGATTAACACGATTTTTATAATTACTTCATCTTTGTGCCAAAAGAGCAGAATAGACGAATCCACTATGTAAAAATAATGATTTGTCTAATTGTTCCATAGGATTGAATTCAAAGTGCGAAAATGTCATTCCAATAGTTTTTTTATCCACTCCTGGATATGTTGGATTGACAGGTGCTGTTGAATTGAACCCATTAGAAAGAGCTAATTGGTGTGAATATGATGAAGTTCCATGCCCAGATGCTAAAACTCATGTTTTTTGGAGAGTTCCATTTTGATCTCTGTGCATGTTAACAATCCCTAATTTGAAAATTGTGTCATAATCAATATTTGGAATTGTTGGGATTTGAGATAAATTGATTGATTGAACAATTTCATTACCTTTAAATCCTTGAATATAGAATAACGAATGATTTGTATCGGTAGATTCCGCTGCAATTAATTGTGATTCTGTTAATGTTTGCCCTGGAATTCCTTCAATAGCAGATTTAGTAGTCGCATTGATAGTTCCAAAAGCTTGGTCTTGACTTAGTGTTGCCATAATTAATATTCTCCTTTATTATTTTAATTATTTGTTGCTCAAGTCATCATCAATAATAATACCAGTTTGGGGATCTACTCTACGAGTAGCTTGTCTTATATATTCATTAACGGGTTGGTTTAAATTTGTCACATTAGGCACATTAGGTGTCTTTTGTGTCATGTCCCCATTATAATTAGTAGTTGGGAGCGGTTCAGCCTTTTGAACAAATAAAGAACTTAATTCGGTTTTTAAAACTTTAAACTCGTTAATCAAATCTTTGTCTTCTAACTGAGCAGATTTATTGCCTAATAAGGTCAAAACATGTTTCATTTTAGATTCATCGCCACCTTCTTTCTTAAATAATTCCTTAATGTGGTTATGTCTTAATGATGTTTGAGCTTGTATGAACTTCCCTTCAAGATCCTTATGAGCGAGCTCTCTATTTTTCAAATTTTCGCCAAGAGTGTTTTTGATTTTCTCTAAGTTTGAAATTTGGTCGACAGCTTTTTCATATTGTTTCTTCAAAGTATCATACTTTTTTTCTCACATATTAAACTCAGCTACACTTACTTTAGTGTCTTTGTCTGTACTTGTGCTTTTCTCAGTATTTTGCACTTCTTGTGTTTCCACAGTTTCTTTTATGTTATTTTCCATAAATTTCTCCTATTATATAATAAGAAGGGATCTTAAAGTTGATGACGATAAGGAGGTACTAGTCGAAATAAACTTTATACCCCTTCATATATATATATGTACAAAAACACTAAAAAAGATTTAATTATTTTTAATTATTTTGAATTATTTTTAAAAACATCGAGTTTTACGTCTGAGAGCGCGAGAATAAAAAATCTTACTATAAGTTGAGGCTGTGACAAATTGAGTTACCCTAGGACCCTAAAAAAAGCTTGGGATATCCTCGGGCTTGACTTTCTCGCGTTCTTGTGATATAATAAAAGGGGGTACCTTTTCACGTTCTCGATCGTTGAGATAAAAAAAAAAGTACTTGACAAAATAAAAATTTTAATATATAATAAACGGGGAGCCTTTCGCCGGCACAATTCGCACGATTGAACACGTTAAAAATGGGCTTGCTTTTTCTTCTTTTAATACTAAACCACGTTTAAACTCGTTTAGGCCCTCAAATGGCAATTATTTGAATATTTCAGCGCTACGACTGACACAATCCGCAAGCTTTCAGATTTCAACAGGCAAAAAAAAGACCGGGAACATCTAAGCCCCGGCCCTAAATAATATTTATTTATTTATTATTATTTATTATTTGCACCCTCCTTTTTCATCTTTGCCAAAATCAACCGGATTTTTAAAAATTCAATTTCTTTTTTGGCCTGTAATTCTTTCGCCTCAAAATAATTTAAAAATTTTTTTATAATTTCGATTAAGTCGACCGGCTCCATTTCGAAGCTTGCCAAATTGTTTAAATTATTTATAATTAAATTATTTATAATTTTTTTGGCGTTGTCTGTTTCAAATGTAATTTTTTCGAGATTTTCGAAATCGTTTTTGTTGTCAAGTGTCGAGAAAATGGCCAATAATTTATTTTTTTGCTTTATTTCCATTATTCTGCACCTCCTTCGTCACGTTCGAAATCTTCAAGCATTCGTGCCAAGTTGATTTTATCCGCTAAATCGTTTTGCGTCTCGTCGTCCTGCGTCTTGTTCTCTTCAGATGTTGCGAGGTCGTGGGATTCTTCGCGTATACTTTGCGCGGTAATTCCGCAACTTCTCAAAATTAAATCTTTTCACGTCGCGAAATCTTCAGGCTTCAAGTCTTCGGCTTGAGTGTATCCATTTAACGCGTTCCAAATCTCCCCATCTTCTACCTCGTCGCTGTCGGTGAACAGGTCGCGCGCTCTATCCTCCACATCTTCGGTGCAGTAATGTGCCCAATTTAATTTATCATTTAAACCAGTAAAGGAGTTACAAAATTTAATTTGTTCTTTTTTCTCTTCTTCTGCTTCTTTTGCTTCCTCTTCTTCTTCGGCCTCTCTTTCGTCTTCGTCGTTGTTATTTGGTCAAATAATCACGTATTGCGCCAATTCTACACGGTCCGCGTCGCAGTCTTCACGTGCTCCGCTTGTGCATTGGTGGCGGTTATAATTAATTTTTTTTAATAATCGGTTTTTTTCGTCCTTTATGTCTTGATTATCGAAACAGTCCGCCAAAAAATTATCGATTTTTTTTTTGCTTAAATCCGTACATTTTACGACTTCAAAGCGTCCAAGTCTATTTTTTTTTGTGTGTGTCATTGTGGCACCTCCTCAATATTATAATAATAATTAAATATATATTAATTAATTAATGCATTTATCTTTTACGTTTCAATTTAATTATATATTATTATTTTTTTTTTTGTTATTTTTTTTTTTACTTATTTTTTTTTTAAAATTTTTGCATTATACCACAAACGACAAAAAAGGGGTAAAGTGTTAAAATAATATTATAGAAATTAAAAAATTGATTTTTGAAAATTTAAAATAAAAATTAAATAAAAAATTGCCAAAAGCTCGCCCAATTAATTTTAACATAGTTTTTTTTTTTTGTCAAGTTTTTTTTTAAAAATTTTGAAATTTATTTTTAGACGAAATAAAAAATTTGAAAGAGAAAAAAATTTTTTTATTATTCTCTATGTAAGGACTTATTTTTTTGAAAAGCTTGATTATCTTACTGACAGAAAAAAAGGTGATTTTTGCATATGGGACCGTGGGTTAGACTGGAAGAGGTGAATTTTTTTGAGCTAAAACTTTTACAACTTTTCCGGGCTGAAAAACACGAGTTTTACCTGTCGTAGAACCAATACAGAAAAAAAGTAAAATATTTGCAAACTCTTATGAAAAACAAAAAATATTATACTATTATTACTTATTTATTTTTTTTTTTAAGCAGTAGTAGAGATAAATTTACTTTTTTAACGAAATGGCTTAAACACTGGGTAAAGT